>NC_134784.1:793716-848716 GCF_046742065.1 Oratosquilla oratoria
GTACTTATCAGCAATATCTTTTTTGGATGGAGGAATATAACCTGGCCTCAGGTTCTGAACCATCTTGAGAAACTAAGGATGCTTAACAAGACGAAATGGTGAATTTGTAGCAAATATAATTCTTACAACTTCTTTGTCGAGGTTTTCCTTTTGAGATGGCTGAAGTTTTTATGATAAATCTGTCCAGAGATGTTGATGACTTTCTTTTAGATGAAAATGATTTAGCCGAAGTGGCGCCTGTGGAGGAGTCTGATAGTGACCTTTTTAATGGTGGAGTCAGGTTTGCAGATAATTCAAGTGGAGCCGATGATGAAGGGATTGAAGCTGTTGATACAGATCCTGAAATGGAAACTGAAAATTTTAGCATAGTGCATAATTTATAAATGAATAAATAAATGAATGAATACAGTGTGACTTAGGCTACTTTTGAGTACAGTAGTTATCTTTTTAGATAATGATCATATTTACACAAGCCACTAAATTATTTGGAAATAATTAACAGGATATGAAATAGGTGGGCTTGGAATTCAGCCCACACAGGATTCAGTCCACTATTAAATTCACTAAAAATAATGGGTTAGTTGGGTTAGGTTAGGCTAAATCCCTTTGGGCTGAATTCCAATGAAACCTATGAAATATATTACACAATATTGAATGAAATTAATAACAATCATCTAGGCCCTAAAGTTGAGTGGATACAGTATATTATAGTGATGTAGTCATTACCCAAATTTAGAAGTAATGAAGTTGAAGTATCATCTTTTTATTGCACATGCTCTCCATTGTTCACCAAAATTATATAGTTGCGTATGAAAAAGGAGAAATGCACACAATATAAGTAAAATTATTTACCTGGGTCATCAATTTCTTCTTCTGTATGCTGTGGCTGACCTTGGCATTTATCTGTGTGAGATTTTAATCTTGACACAATGCCCTGTAGTTCCTGGCTGCAGTCTTTGCATTTAGCTCGGTACCCTTTGCCAGAAGTTGTTGGTAGTTTTTCAAAATAATTCCAGACAGGATCATTTTTTCTGCCTGAAGGAACCACTCTGCCAGGTCCAGAAGACATCCTTCCTGGCAGCAACTGACTCAGTGAGAAGCTGCTTACCTAGAACAAGGTTCAACAAGAATCTTGTTGAAACTTGTTGTGGGCTGCACAGTGATATATATATTACATGTAGGCTTATACCGTTCCTTGTATACTTGTGGCAAGTCTATATAACACTGCTCCTTATATTGATATGCTAAAAATGTCCTTTAGCAATCAGATCGCATATCAGATAGCAATCCCACAATATTTAAAATCTATAAAAAAAAATCTATTTAAATCAAATAAATCTCATTTAGATAAAAAAAATCTATCTTATATTCTTTAAAAATAAAAATAAAAATCGTCAACCCAGGTGTCCACTAACCTCATACAATAAGTCAATAGTTGATATATTTGTCCTATATACAATGTTAGGTTTCTAGTTTTGATATATTTGTCCAATATAAAATGTTAGGTTACAAAGAAAGCAATGGCCTCCGCTAGCGGACCCAGGAATCTGGGTGCGCACGTCCTGTGTAATAGTAGTCCTTGATATATATATCATATGTATATATATATATATATATATATATATATATATATATATATATATATATATATATATATATATATGCATATAATATATATATACATATATATATATTATATATATATATATGTATATATATGCATATTATATATATATACATATATATAATATATATATATATGTATATATATATATATATATAATATATATATATTATATATATATATAATATCATATATGCATATATATAATATATATATATATATATATATATATATATATATATATATATATATATATGCAATAAAAACACTAGGAGCGTGTGTTCACAAATGCGTAAATAACCACTAGGAAAAGTAAACTAACGAAGCAGAGCGCTTTCGTATAATTACATCTTCAGTGCAGATACAAAGATGTAATTATACGAAAGCGCTCTGCTTCGTTAGTTTACTTTTCCTAGTGGTTATTTACGCATGTATACATATACATATACAATATATTCATATATATATATATATATATATATATATATATATATATATATGCGTAAGTAACCACTAGGAAATGTAAACTAACGAAGCAGAGCGCTTTCGTATAATTACATCTTCAGTGCAGATACAATATATTTATACATATACATGTATATATACATATATACATATATATACACATATATATGTATATATATATATTATATATATATATATATATATATATATATATATATATATATATATATATATTACAGGTGAAAAATGTAATCCACATATAGATTTTCCGTTTCCAGTCTTTTCTACTCCAACAGTGGTTTCTACGTGATATATATATATATATATATATATATATATATATATATATATATATATATATAGATATATACATACACTGAAAGCGTTTGACATCGACCCTACCAACTGGGAAACAGAGGCCTCTAATAGAGAGAGCTGGAGAAGAACCATCCACGAAAAAACACAGACCTTTGAGAACAACAGAAGACAGCAAATAGATGTAAAAAGAAATATAAGGAAGGCAAGAGCAGAGAATCCCCAGAACCCCCCGACCATTCCCTGTGGTGGCTTCGGCCGCCTCTTCCGAGCCCAGATAGTGCTCATCTCACATAAAAGAAAATGTCAGTGAACTGCGTATACTCGGACACGAGTGCTGCCAACGACGATATATATATATATTATGTATATATGTATATATATATATATATATATATATATATATATATATACATACATACATATACCAAGGCTTTTTTCCCCTTACAAAGGAGGTAGCCAAAAAGGAAAAGGCATAAATTCATTCCCACCCATTCCATCCCTGAATACACTCTACACCCCTCCACCCTCCCTCTTATCTTAGCACCTACTGGATGACGGGTCATCCCTGCACCTTGTCCACTGCCCTGGGTCAGAAGCAGTGTCGCAAGACACAGCACATCCACAGCAAGGCCGCTTCATTAAATCGGCGACCCCCCCTCTCCGTCCCCCCATTGCATAAAAGGAGAAGACGGGGAGAAATTCCTTCGGGCTGCGTCAAATTTTGCTCACACATACTACCTCACCCCCCATATCCCCGTCCATTCCACCTCATGCATCACAACATCATCCATATACAACCATTCTCCATTCACCCCTGTCTTCTGTCCTCTCCCGTCCTTCCTCAACAGACATTACCCTCTTCCTCAAAGCCCCCTTCACCCCATCCATCCACCTCATCCTAGGACGTCCCCTCATGTTCACTCCCTCCACATATGCCTTCCATACCTCTTTTACCAGTCTTTCTTCACTCATTCTTTCTATGTGTCCAAACCATCCCAATTTTCTTTCATCAACCCTATCTCCCAATTCCCTTTCCACCACTGTTCTCCTCCTCACCTCCTCATTTCTCACTCTATCTAGTCTAGTAACCCCCATCATACTTCTCAGACACCTCATCTCAAACACATTCAAACTCCTTCTCTCTTCCTCTCTTATGTTCCATGTTTCTGTCCCATACAGTGCTGTTGGCACAATCACTCCTTCATACAGTCTCCTCTTAGCATCCATTCCCAAATGTCTATTCCTCATTACACTCTGTAATCCACCAAGGCATTTACTCGCTTCTCTCAATTTACATTCTACCTCCACCTTCACCCTACCTTTTCCTGCCACATTTGCACCCAAGTACCTAAAACTATCCACTTCCTCCAGTCGCTCTCCCTTAATGCTCACTTCCAGTCTACTGCCACTTTCACCCCTTGTACATCTCATCACCTTACTTTTACCCACATTTATCTTTAGCTTTCTTCTATCACATACTCTCCCAAACTCTGTCACCAACTTTCTCTATCCCTCCTCCGATCCTGCCACAAGCGCAGTGTCGTCCGCAAACAACAGCTGGCTCACCTCCCACTTTTCTCCATTTTCTTTAACCATCTCCAATCCTTGACCCACTACCCTTGCATTTACCTCTCGCACTACCCCATCCATGTATAAGTTGAACAGCCAGGGCGACATAACGCATCCTTGACGAAGTCCCACCTTTACCTCGAACCACTCACTCTCTCCATTTCTAATCCTGACACAAGCTCTACTACTCTAATAAAAACTCTTGACAGCTCCCAGTAGCTTTCCTCTTATACCGTATATCTGCATAACCTCCAACAGTGCCTTTCTGTCTACCCTATCGTAAGCCTTTTCCAGATACATAAAAGCCAAAATAACATCCTTCCCCTTTCCTATAGCTTTCTCACATATCTGTCTTACCACAAAGATCTGATCTACACAACCTCTACCCATCCTAAATCCACACTGTTCCTCACCAATTACTCCCTCTGTTCCTCTCCTAATCCTCTCAATCAAGATCCTCCCATAAGCCTTCCCAACTACACTTAACAAGCTAATCCCTCTGAAACTACTACGTTCACACTTGTCCCATGTTTCCCTTGTAAAGAGGAACTATACAGGCACTCCTCCAGTCTTCCGGCACTCTACCCTCTCTCCAGCAAACATTAAATAACCTCACCAGCCAGTCCACCATCGCTGTACCTCCTTTCTTCAGACATTCTGCATGGCATCCATCCAGACCAGGTGCCTTACCTGCTTTCATTATCTTAACAACTGCCTTCACTTCATCCTTCCTTATTTCTCCTCCATTTTCCTCACTCATCACGGTCATTTTCTTAGCATTTCCCACTGCAACTATCTTTCCCTCCCTATCCTCCTTCACATTTAGCAACTCCCTAAAATATTCTGCCAATCTTCCCCTTACTGCCTTCTCTTCCATTATCATCTCTCCATCTGCACCTTTTAGCTTTTCTCTTCTACTTGATTCGCCTCCTCTTCCTCTCTTAATTTCTTTCTATAACATCTTTTTATTACTTTCAAATTTTTCTGTCATACTCTTACCCCACTACACATCTGCTCTCCTCTTTGCCTCCTTTACCTTTTGCTTTATTCTCTTTTCTTTTCTTTGTACCTCTCATATGACTCCCTCATCCTATTTTATAACCAAAGTGTGAAAGCTCGCTTCTTCTCTTCTACAACCTTTTTTGTTTCCTTATCCCACCATTCACTACCCCTTCCTTCTACTTCCTCCTGTCCTTCTTGTTCCACACCCCATTCTTGCACACTTTGTGACTCCCTCCTTGAACCATCCCCATTCCTCCTCCACACCTAGCTCCACTCTATCCTTCACTCCCTCCCACTCCTCCTTCAGCTTCTTCTTGTACTCATTTTCATTTTCATTTAAAGAGTTCACTCTAAGCACCTCCCTACCTTCTGCCCTTTTCCTCTTTCTCCATCTATCCTCCACTCTCAACTTACCTTCCACCAAAAAATTATCTGATATTCCCACACCCTCTCCCCTGTCCCCGCCCATTCCACCTCATGTATCACAACATCATCCATATACAACCATTCTCCATTCACCCCTGTCTTCTGTCCTCTCACGTCCTTCCTCAACAGACATTCCCCTCTTCCTCAAAGCCCCCTTCACCCCATCCATCCACCTCATCCTAGGACGTCCCCTCATGTTCACTCCCTCCACATCTGCCTTCCATACCTCTTTTAATAGTCTTTCTTCACTCATTCTTTCCATGTATCCAAACCATCCTAATACTCTTTCATCAACCCTATCTCCCAGTTCCCTTTCCACCACTGTTCTCCTCCTCACCTCCTCATTTCTCACTCTATCTAGTCTAGTAACCCCCATCATACTTCTCAGACACCTCATCTCAAACACATTCAAACTCCTTCTCTCTTCCTCTCTTATGTTCCATGTTTCTGTCCTATACAGTGCTGTTGGCACAATCACTCCTTCATACAGTCTCCTCTTAGCATCCATTCCCAAATGTCTATTCCTCATTACACTCTGTAATCCATCAAGGCATTTACTCACTTCTCTCAATCTACATTCTATTTCCACCTTCACTCCACCTTTTCCTGCCACATTTGCACCTAAATATCTAAAACTATCCACTTCCTCCAGTCGCTCTCCCTTAATTCTCACTTCCAGATTACTGCCACTTTCACCCCTTGTACATCTCATCACCTTACTTTTACCCACATTTATCTTTAGCTTTCTTCTATCACATACTCTCCCAAACTCTGTCACCAACTTCCTCAATCCCTCCTCCGATCCTGCCACAAGCGCAGTGTCGTCCGCAAACAACAGCTGGCTCACCTCCCACTTTTTCCCATTTTCTATAACCATCTCCAATCCCTGACCCACTACCCTTGCATTTACCTCTCGCACTACCCCATCCATGTATAAGTTGAACAGCCAGGGCGACATAACGCTTCCTTGACGAAGTCCCACCTTTACCTCGAACCACTTACTCTCTCCATTTCTAATCCTGACACAAGCTCTACTACTGTCATAAAAACTCTTGATAGCTCCTAGAAGCTTTCCTCCTATCCCATATATCTGCAGTACCTCCCACAGTGCCTTTCTGTCTAACCTATCGTAAGCCTTTTCCGGATCCATAAAAGCCCCAAAAACATCCTTCCCCTTTCCTATAGCTTTCTCACATATCTGTCTCACCACAAAGATCTGATCTACACAACCTCTACCCGTCCTAAATCCACACTGTTCCTCACCAATTACTCCCTCTGTTCCTCTCCTAATCCTCTCAATCAAGACCCTCCCATAAGCCTTCGCAACTACACTTAACAAGCTAATCCCTTTGAAACTACTACATTCACACTTGTCCCCTTTTCCCTTGTAAAGTGGAACTATACATGCACTCCTCCAGTCCTCCGGCATTCTACTCTCTCTTAAACAAACATTAAATAACCTCACCAGCCAGTCAACCATCACTGTGCCTCCTTTTTTTGGACATTCTGCATGGCATCCATCCAGACCAGGTGCCTTACCTGCTTTCATCATCTTAACAACTGCCTTCACTTCATCCTTCCCTATTTCTCCTCCATTTTCCTCACTCATCACGGTCATTTTCTTAGCATTTCCCACTGCAACTACCTTTCCCTCCCTATCCTCCTTCACATTTAGCAACTCCCTAAAATATTCTGCCCATCTTCCCCTTATTGCCTTCTCTTCCATTATCATCTCTCCATCTGCACCTTTTAGCTTTTCTCTTCTACTTGATTCGCCTCCTCTTCCTCTCTTAATTTCTTTCTAAAACATCTTTTTATTACTTTCAAAATTTTCTGTCATACTCTTACCCCACTTCACATTTGCTCTCCTCTTTGCCTCCTTTACCTTTTGCTTTATTCTCTTTTCTTTTCTTTGTACCTCTCATATGACTCCCTCATCCTATTTTGTAACCAAAGTGTGAAAGCTCGCTTCCTCTCTTCTACAACCCTCTTTGTTTCCTCATCCCACCATTCACTACCTTTCCCTCTATTTCTTCCTGTCCTTCTTGTTCCACACAGCATCCTCGCACACTTTGTGACTCCCTCCTTGAACCATCCCCATTCCTCCTCCACACCTAGCTCTACTCCATCCTTCACTCCCTCCCACTCCTCCTTCAGCTTCTTCTTGTACTCCTTTTCCTTTTCATTTAAAGAGTTCACTCTAGGCACCTCCCTACCTTTTGTTCCTTTCCTCTTTCTCCATCTATCCTCCACTCTCAACTTACCTTCCACCAAAAAATGATCTGATATTCCCCCACCCTCTCCCCTTAGCACATGTACATCCTTAACTCTTCCTATCATAATCCTATTTACCACTACATAATCCATTAACGCTCTATCTACCACCCTTCCATCCACCACCCTCTCCCATGTGTACTTATGCTTGACTTTCTTCCGAAACATTGTATTTGCTATCATCAACTCTCTTTCTAGACACATTTCCACCATCAACTCTCCACTACGATTCTTTTCTGCAACTCCACATTTCCCAACCACTCCATCAATTGGAGCATTTCCTACCCTAGCATTCAGGTCTCCCAGTACTATTACATTGACATTTCTCCCTAAATCCTCTATGAACTCATTTAAGTCTATCCAAAAGGCCTCTCTTTCTTCTGCATTCTTCTCACTGCCAGGCTCATATGCACTTACAAAGACCCACATCTCCTTTCCCAGTTTCACCTTCATCCACATTATCCTTGAGGAAACCTCCTTCCACTCCACTACACGTTTACCTATCTCTTCACTTACTAGAATAGCCACCCCTTCCCTCCCTCGCCCTCTCTTCACTCCTGATAACCTCCCACTTACACTCCCAAACTTACACTCACCCTTCCCTTTCAACTTAGTTTCGCTCAAAGCCAACACATCCATCTTTCTTCTCACAAACATACTATCTCCTCCCTTTTACTCACATCTGTACCACATCCACGCACATGTAAAAAACCCAAACCTTAGGGTGCTGGTCGGAAAACTCCCAGACCCTCTTATGCCTTTGCTTTTTCTTTTAGGAATGTCCCCTGTGGGGCTACAAGGAGAAGGATGCCTAGTCCCAATCCCCGTCCCTTTCTTCTCGCCTCTTACGATCCAAGTGGGAATACTTGGTGGCAGTATTCTTTTCCCCCACCACAGGGAATATATATGTAATTATATGTACACACACACACACACACACACACACACACACACACACACACTATATATATATATATATATATATATATATATATATATATATTGTGACGCCTAAGGGGAAGGGCCAGGTTCAAAAACTAGAGTTCTGCTTAAAGAATGATTATTTCCTTCAAAAGAAACAAAACAAACATGATCGAAGTATAGAATGTCGCCAAGCGAGCGAAAATTACAATGTCCGAATACACATATAAGTTCACAATGATAAATAATATACCAGACAATGGGTTTCTTTAGAACATAAATGGCTCAAATAGCCGGGACACGTAAATATAAGAGTCGAGAGTTATATCGACTATCAAAAGAATACAGTCTTTAAAAAGACGTACGTAAATATGTAGAGAGTCGAGAGTTATATCGACTATCGAAAGAAATGCAGAGTCCTACAATGACTCGCGAAAATACAAGTCGAGATGAAACTACGACTAAAAATGTCTAAGTCCAACAACGTGGATAAGTGCTAGCAAGACTAGACAAAAAAATATGAGATTAATAGCAATGGGACTCTGGAAGCAGAGACCAGCTTAATCGTTACAAACACTGATATTTATACACTTCTCCGTAAGATCCGGAGGGCTGCCAAGTGTCGCTAGATGCAACGATTAACATGAGAGTTTTTGAATACTTCCAAGTACATACACGGATATTCTTTACATCAATGAATACATAATAATATATGATAAAGTTACCTTGTCAATCTTAGATAAGCAGAAACTTAATAGTTTTTATATGAAAATCTATACATACGTAAATGTAAGTTAGGGGAACGTTGTTGCCACAACGTTCGTTCACACGTAATTTTTCCAGAACGCATGTAAGCTATGAATTCTCACCAACGTCTATGACGTCCGAAGACAAAGAGAATATGCAATTTCTCTTAATCTTACGTAAATCAATTCCTAAGATTGACAAGATAGATCCACAAGACAATACACATACATAAATCTATATGCAATGTATGGAATATGTTTGACAAAGCACAAAAGGAACGAAATACGTCTGATAAATAGAATTCATTACTTTGACAGTTTTCATTCGTCGATTACCGCACGTAGGCACGTCTACGACGTCCGAAGACAAAGAGAATATGCAATTTCTCTAATCTTACGTAAATCAAATCCTAAGATTGATAAGATAGATCCACAAGATAATACACATACATAAATCTATATGCAATGTATGAAATATGTTTGACAAAGCACAAAAAGAACGAAATACGTCTGATAAATAAAATTCATCACTTTGACAGTCTTCATACGTCGATTACTGACGGTTTGATGCAGAGAGTCCACCAAGCCTCCCGTGGGAAAGGCCGGCATAGTCCAAGGTACACATACGCACATGCGCGCATGTGCGTCTGAATGAAATCTTCACTACGACGAGTCTGTAGTCGTAACTATACACACACACACACACACACACATATATATATATATATATATATATATATATATATATATACGCACGAACACACACACACATTATATATAATATATATATATATATGAATATATATATACATATATGAATACATATATACATATTTATAAATAAATATATATATTATATATATATATATATATATGTGTGTGTGTGTGTGTGTGTGTGTGTGTGTATGTACATATATGTATATATATATATATGTATATATATACTGTATATATATGTTTATACGTATATATATAAATATATATATATACATACATATATATATATATATATATATATATATATATATGTGTGTGTGTGTGTGTGTGTGTGTGTGTGTGTGTGTGTGTGTGTGTGTGTGTGTGTGTGTGTGTGTGTGTGTGTGTGTGTGTGTGTGTGTGGCACATATGTAAAAATAATCACGAAGAACCCACAGTCGGAATAAAAAGAAAACTTTAGAAGAATGTGTAACTTCTATATTTCGGCTAATAGCTATAGCCCTCTTCAGGAAAGTACAGATTATAAGAATTTGCAGAGACATAAGTACAATGAGATATGAGTAGAAGGGGAACACGCAGAGTTAAAACAGGATGGCCCGTCACGCAGGGCGGAGTCAAAGGTGAGGGGATCTGTGGGTGGAGGTGTGACCCTTCTTCCCGCCCTTTCTCATGACCTCACACCTCCACCCACACATCCCCTCACCTCTGACTCCGCCCTGCGTGACGGGTGATCCTGTTTTAACTCTGCGTGTTCCCCTTCTACTCATATCTCATTGTACTTATGTCTCTGCAAATTCTTATAATCTGTACTTTCCTGAAGAGGGTTATAGCTATTAGCCGAAATATAGAAGTTACACATTCTTCTAAAGTTTCCTTTTTATTCCGACTGTGGGTTCTTCGTGATTATATATATATATATATACATATATATATATACATATATATATATATATATATATATATATAATGTATACCAAGGGCTTTTTCCCCCTTACACGAGGGGTAGCCAAAAAGAAAAAAGGCATGGAAATCACTCCCACCCATTTCATTTACCATATATTCCACTCCCCTCCACCCTCCTCCCTCCCTCCTATCTTGGCACCTCCTGGATGACGGGGCATCCCTGCATCCTGTCCACTGCCCTGGGTCAGGAGCAGTGTCGCAAGACACAGCACATCCACCGCAAGGTCGCTTCATAAATTCGGTGACCCCTCCCTCCTCTCCGTTCCCTCATGCAGGGAAGGAGAAGACGGGGAGAAATCCCTTCGGGCTGTGTCAAATTTTTTCTCATACTTCCTCACCCACCATCCCCCACCCACTCCCCATCATGCATCACAACCTCATCCATACACAACCCTTCTCCATTCACCCCTATCTTCTGTCCTCTCCCGTCCTTCCTCTACAGACATTCCTCCCTTTTGTAAAGCCCCTTTCACCCCATCAATCCATCTCATCCTAGGACGCCCCTTCATATTCACTCCTTCCACCTCCGCCTTCCACACTTCTTTTACTAATCTTTCTTCACTCATTCTTTCCATGTCCAAACCATCCTAATACTCTTTCATCAACCCTATCTCCCAACTCCCTTTCCACCCCTGTTCTCCTCCTCACCTCCTCATTTCTTACTCTATCTAGCCTAGTAACCCATATCATACTTCTCAGACATTTCATCTCAAACACATTCAAACTCCTTCTCTCTTCCTCTATCATGTTCCATGTTTCTGCCCCATACAGTGCTGTTGTCACAATCACTCCTTCATATAACCTCCTCTTAGCATACATTCCCAGATGTCTATTTCTCATTACACTTTTTAATCCATCAAGGCATTTACTCGCTTCTCTCAATCTACATTCTACCTCCACCCCCACTCCCTTTCCTGCCAGATTCGCACCCAAGTATCTGAAACTATCCACTTCCTCCAGTTTCTCACCCTTAATGCTCACTTCCAGCCTACTCTCACTCTATCTCCTTGCACATCTCATCACCTTACTTTTACCCACATTTATCTTCAGCTTCCTTCTTTCACACACCTTCTCAAACTCTGTCACTAACTTCCTCAGTCCCTCCTCTGATCCTGCTACAAGCGCAGTGTCGTCAGCAAACAACAACTGACTCACCTCCCACTTTTCTTCATTTTCTTTAATCATCTCCCACCCCTGACCCACTACCCTTGCATTTACCTCTCGCACCACCACATCCATGTAAAGATTGAACAGCCAGGGGGACATAACACACCCCTGACGAAGTCCCACCTTTACCTCAAACCATTCACCCTCTCCATTTCTAATCCTAACACAAGCTCTACTACTCTCATAAAAACTCTTGACTGCTCCTAACAGCTTTCCTCCTATCCCATATATCTGCATAACCTCCAACAGTGCCTTTCTGTCTACCCTATCGTAAGCGTTTTCCAGATCCATAAAAGCCAAAAAAATATCCTTCCCCTTTCCTATAGCTTTCTCACATATCTTTCTTACCACAAAAATCTGATCTACACATCCCATACCTGTCCTAAAACCACACTGTTCCTCACCAATTACTCCCTCTGTTCCTCTCCTTATCCTCTCAATCAAGACCCTCCCATAAGCCTTCCCAACTACACTCAACAAGCTGATCCCTCTGTAACTACTACACTCACACTTGTCACCCTTTCCTTTGTAAAGTGGAACTATACAGGCACTCCTCCAGTCTTATGGTAGTCTACCCTCTCTTAAACAAACATTAAATAACATCACCATCCACTCCACCATAACTGTACCTCCGTTCTTCAGACATTCTGCATGGCATCCATCCAACCCAGGTGCCTTACCAGCTCTCATCATCTTAACAACTGCTTTCACTTCATCCTTCCCTATTTCTCCTCCATTTTCCTCACTCATCACTCTCATTTTCTTAGCGCTTCCCACTGTAACTACCTTTCTCTCCCTATCCTCCTTCACATTTATCAACTCCCTAAAATATTCTGCCCACCTTCCTCTCACTGCCTTCTCTTCCATTATCATCTCTCCATCTGCACCTTTTAGCTTTTCTCTTCTACTTGATTCGCCTCCTATTCCTATTTTAACTTCCTCCCAAAACATCTTTTTATTACTTTCAAAATTTTCTGTCATACTCTTTCCCCATTTCACATCTGCTCTCCTTTTTACTTCCTTTATCTTATGCTTAACTTCCTTTCTCTTTACTTTGTACCTCTCATACGATTCCCTCGTCCTAATTTGTAGCCAATCTATGAATGCCTGCTTCCTCTCTTCTACACCCTTCTTTGCTTCCTCATCCCACCACTCACTACCCTTCTTTCTATTTCCTCCCGCCCTCCTTGTTCCACACACCATCTTTGCACACCTTATGACTCCCTCCTTGAACCAACCCCATTCCTCCTCCACTCCTAGTTCTACTCTATACTTTACTCTCTCCCACTCCTCTCTCAACTTCTTCTTATACTCATTCTCCTTTTTTTTTTCTTCATTTAAGCCGTTCACTCTAAGTACCTCCCTACCTTCTGCCCTTTTCCTCTTTCTCCACCTATTCTCCACTCTCAATTTACCTTCCACCAGGAAATGATCTGATATTCCCCCACTCTCACCCCTTAGAACATGTACATCCTTAACTCTTCCTACCATACTCCTGGTCACCACTATATAGTCCATTAACGCTCTATCTACCACCCTTCCATCCACCACCCTCTCCCATGTGTATATATGCTTGACTTTCCTCTTAAACACTGTATTTGCTATGATCAACTCTCTAGACACATCTCCACCATCAACTCTCCACGACGATTTTTGCCTCGAACTCCATACTTTCCAATCACTCCGTCAATTGGTTCATTTCCTACCCTAGCATTTAGGTCTCCCAATACAACTACATTGACATTTCTTCCTAATCCCTCTATGCACTCATTTATATCTACCCAGAATGCCTCCCATTCCTCTACGTTCTTCTCACTACCAGGCCCATACGCACTTACAAAAACCCACATCTACTTTCCCAGCTTCACCTTCATCCACATCAACCTTGATGACATCTCCTTCCACTCCACTACCCGCTTACTTATCTCTTCAATTACAAGTATAGTGTAAGAGGCCGGTAGTTGTACGAATGGAAATCACACCTTGGGCTACATTGTGTCCCATTTTGGGCTTTATTACACCTTCTTAATGGCCTTCACGGGCTATTCATTGTGTTGGTTCACAAAGGGATTTGATCTTCTCTAGTAAACGAGAGAACCAGCAGTTATTTGTGGTTCCCTCGAGGTGTTTTGGCCAACGCCTTCTGAGACGGTGTCTCTGGTGACCGCAGGAACGACGGTGCTTGCGTACTGGGGCGTTCCGGAGATAATACGGAACGCCGTCGTAGTACTTTTCGATGTCAAAGGGCTTCGTCTTGTTTGCCTCCTGACAGAAACAAGAAATTTGGCAGTCGCTCGCTGCTTCCTGGGCGACTTCCTGGTTGTCTTGAGGCTCGGGGAGGTAATAGTAATTATACAAGTATGGTTCCCCGAGCCTGTACCGTACTCGCTCGTCGAGTTCCTCCATTTCGAGCTGAGTTTTTCGGGCCTTAGAGCAGGAACATGGGAGGAAGCATGTTCGTGGCTGCTCTTTCAGAGGAGGTTTCTGAGGCCTCTGCAGACCTCTCGTGGAGCTCCGTTCCAAGGTGTTTGCCAGTCTCTCTTTCCTGGCTTGCATGGCTTTGCTCTGGGACAGAATTTCTTCCAAGGTATCAGTGGGCATTATGGCTGTTTCTTGGGCTGTTGGGCTGTCCTCCTTCACTTCGGGAAGGCTCTCGAAGGGGTTATCAATGTACAAATTGGGCCCTTTATTCAAAACTTCCTTTGGATCGTGCAAAGAATCCTCGGCCATGAAGATGCCATACAGGGTCACCTTCTCGTGGATTTCGGCCGTTATGGGCTGCTGTTCCTTGGCGTTCCGTGGCTTAGGGCTCGATCCAGGCCCTTTGCAGCAGCAAACCAGGTCCCAGAGTGGTCGGATAGTTGAGGTCATCGTCTTCTTGGCCTTGATGAAGGCGCTGCTAATCTTCAAGCCAAGGGTCATCTTTAATCCACGGACGATCTTCTTATGTTTTCGAAATAACTTTTGGGAATACGTTTGACAAGTTGAATACATCAGTTTATTGCTTTGTTAATCGGTGGGCACATAAAACACATACATTTACATGTGAATTTATGCTCTCTCCCACACATATAAGAATATATGTATTCATTTGATAGGGTAATAGAGCATTGATTAGGTGTGTATATATATATATATTTATATATATATATATACATATACATATAATATATATGTATATACATATAATATACATAATATATATGTATATATATAATATATATATATATGTATATATAATATATATACATATATAATATATATATAGTATATATATATATATATATATATATATATATAATATTGTGGCCTCTGATTCTCTCTGACATATATAGTTGATCACGACATTTTCAGTTGTCTGTCTTCGTAATGTTTTTCATATCCTCACTAAAGCTCTTGCTTCGGGAAGGTGAACAAAAACAAATTGGCCAATGTCTTCCATTTCGACTATTGTCTCAAGGAAAAAAATACAATAAACTACAGATGAACGCTTACAAGAAAACTGAGTTACAGACAAAACACAAAGCGGTAAGAAGCTACCAAGTTCTGTACAACTATCGGAGGAACATAGGGAGACCGTGGATACATATATTTTCCAGAATAGCTGGAGTCCAGGAGCCATAGTTTAGTAGACAGTAAACGCTGGGCAAAGGAAACCATTATATATCGGGTAATTAAGTTGTTTAGTCGTTCAGTATAACTACTGTGTTAACTAAGAGTACTAATATCGTTATTTGCATTATGTTATCTTCCTACGGAATCCACATTTTGTACAATTTTGGATGTTTGTAACGGCCGCCTGGGACACCCTTCTCAGGGCGACAAACGTGCCGATATATAATGATTTCCTTCGTACACCTATGTATATCCCTGAAGACGAACCCTGGACGGGGTTTGTAAAAGTCGGAATCAAACTCTTTTCTACGACGAGTCCAGCGTTTACTTTCTAATATATATATATATATATATATATATATATATATATATATATATATATATTATATATATATATATATATATATATATATATATATATATATATATATATATATTACACACATATACTGTATATGCATATATATATTATATATATGCATATATATATATATATATATATCTGTATATATACAGTATACATTATATATATATAGATATATAGATATTTTCATGCATGAGAAATCACATAAACTCGTGATTCTAAATATGCGGAAAAACCACCAAGGATGTCTGAGGATGTCTGAATAGACGAAAGCGCTTGGTCATCAGTTTTTCTTTTTCCTTGGTGGTTTTTCCGCACATATATACGTATACATATATACGTATACATATACATATATATATATACGTATACATATATATGTATATATGTGTATATACATATATATATACATATTTATATATATACATACATATGTATATATATATACATATATATATAATATATGTATATATATATATATATATATATATATATATGTAGATATGTACGCGCCTGTGTGTGTGTGTGTGTGTGTGTGTGTGTGTGTGTGTGTGTGTGTGTGTTGTATGTGTGGAGTGTGTATATATATTGTATATATATATATATATATATATGCATGTGTATATATATATATATATATATATGTATATGCATGTGTATATATACATATATATATATATGTAAGAGGAGTAGAGGGAAACACACAAGTAGAACAGGAGTTTATTCCTTGACTAGTTTCGCACAGTGATGCTTCTTCAGAAAGAATGGTTTATATTACAGAATAACTCGTATTAAATTCAAAAAATATTAGGAGAAAGAGGGTATAAGGGAAGGTCACTTCCTATTCATGGTGGCACGAAATCGTGCGGGTTGGTCGGACTGGCGCTCCGTGTGGTGCTACGAGTGAACAGATGTCCTGTTGTTTTCCACTCAGTTGCTGCATGTAGTGCTGTTATCTTTGATAATTTAATATCTCCTATTCTATTATTTGTGCATTTATTTGTGGCTATGTATATGGCTTCTACCATTTTCCTCTGTTTCTTACTGAGGTTGTTGTGTAATACATCAGCTTCATCCCATTTTGGTAGGTGCCCTTTTTCATCTATATGGTTCACGAACGCGCTGGTTTCACGGTGGTGACGGACATCGGCTCTGTGTTCTTTGAGTCTTGTTGGCAAACTCCTATATGTTTCTCCAATATAAACATTATCACAACCTGAGCAAGGGATTCTATAAACTAAACTGTTGGTATTATTTTCCATCTTTGGTTTAATGATGTCCCCGATTTTCTTTCCTGCGTCACATGAGAAACGGATGTTAGAGTGTCTTAATTCATTACTTAGTGTGCAGGCCAAATCAGAAGTGGGAACTACTACGTAGTTAATGTTTTTAATGTTTTTTTCCTCCTTGTTATTCCTCTCCCTTACAGCTTTGGCCTCCTTCAAGGTGGACGAGAGAAGACCGGTAGGGAAGCCAAGTTTTCTGAAAGTTTCGGTGACATGATGTAATTCGTCATGGAGGAATTCAGGGCTGCATATTCTGAGTGCTCGGAGAAAGAAGCCCATGACTACGCCGGTCTTGGTCTTTTGGTCGTGAGCACTGAAAAAACTAATATAGTCATCTTTGTGGGTAGGTTTCCTATACACTTTGAATTTGACAGTGCTATTTTCTCTAATGATAACTGTATCTAGGAACGGTAGGGACCCATTAACCTCGTGTTCTACTGTTAGTTGAATCCTAGGATGGACTTGGTTGAGTTGTGAGAGGATGTCATCAATGTTGGTGTCTTTGGGGAGAACGAGAAGACAGTCATCTACGTACCTGTACCATTTGCTGTTATTCGGGATTATCTTAATATATTCTTCTTGTTCAAGTGTCTCCATAAAGAGGCATGCGGCTACTGCACTTAGAGGGGATCCCATAGGCAAACCTTCGTGTTGGTAAAAAGTTTTCCCGTTGAAGGAAACAGACGCACACTTGAAGCACATTTCAATTAGTTTTATATAGTCTCTCTTATTAATAGGAAGGTCGTCCGCGTTGATGTGTGTCAAGACTTTCTTGATAGCAGAGATGGCATTTTGTATTAAGACATTAGTAAATAAACTTTTAACATCATAACTTACCAGTACTTTGTCTTTGAAATCTATTTCCTTTAATCTATTTAATAAGTCGGACGAGTTTTTAAGGTGTGCCTCACTGATTTTACACAAGCCTGAGATTCCCCTCAGACCCATTACCTCCGGTATTGGCAGCGCGCCCCATAGGTTAGCTAAACATCTTGCTAAACCACTATCTTCATCACTTGGTAAAATCAGTGAGGCACACCTTAAAAACTCGTCCGACTTATTAAATAGATTAAAGGAAATAGATTTCAAAGACAAAGTACTGGTAAGTTATGATGTAAAATTTTATTTACTAATGTCTTAATACAAAATGCCATCTCTGCTATCAAGAAAGTGAAGCACACCTTAAAAACTAGTCCCACTTATTAAATAGATTAAAGGAAATAAATTTAAAAGACAAAATACTGGTAAGTTATGATGTTCAAAATTTATTTACTAATGTCTTAATACAAAATGCCATCTCTGCTATCAAGAAAGTCTTGACACACATCAACGCGGACGACCTTCCTATTAATAAGAGAGACTATATAAAACTAATTGAAATGTGCTTCAAGTGTGCGTCTGTTTCCTTCAACGGGAAAACTTTTTACCAACACGAAGGTTTGCCTATGGGATCCCCTCTAAGTGCAGTAGCCGCATGCCTCTTTATGGAGACACTTGAACAAGAAGAATATATTAAGATAATCCCGAATAACAGCAAATGGTACAGGTACGTAGATGACTGTCTTCTCGTTCTCCCCAAAGACACCAACATTGATGACATCCTCTCACAACTCAACCAAGTCCATCCTAGGATTCAACTAACAGTAGAACACGAGGTTAATGGGTCCCTACCGTTCCTAGATACAGTTATCATTAGAGAAAATAGCACTGTCAAATTCAAAGTGTATAGGAAACCTACCCACAAAGATGACTATATTAGTTTTTTCAGTGCTCACGACCAAAAGACCAAGACCGGCGTAGTCATGGGCTTCTTTCTCCGAGCACTCAGAATATGCAGCCCTGAATTCCTCCATGACGAATTACATCATGTCACCGAAACTTTCAGAAAACTTGGCTTCCCTACCGGTCTTCTCTCGTCCACCTTGAAGGCGGCCAAAGCTGTAAGGGAGAGGAATAACAAGGAGGAAAAAAACATTAAAAACATTAACTACGTAGTAGTTCCCACTTCTGATTTGGCCTGCACACTAAGTAAAGAATTAAGACACTCTAACATCCGTTTCTCATGTGACGCAGGAAAGAAAATCGGGGACATCATTAAACCAAAGATGGAAATAATAATACCAACAGTTTAGTTTATAGAATCCCTTGCTCAGGTTGTGATAATGTTTATATTGGAGAAACATATAGGAGTTTGCCAACAAGACTCAAAGAACACAGAGCCGATGTCCGTCACCACCGTGAAACCAGCGCGTTCGTGAACCATATAGATGAAAAAGGGCACCTACCAAAATGGGATGAAGCTGATGTATTACACAACAACCTCAGTAAGAAACAGAGGAAAATGGTAGAAGCCATATACATAGCCACAAATAAATGCACAAATAATAGAATAGGAGATATTAAATTATAAAAGATAACAGCACTACATGCAGCAACTGAGTGGAAAACAACAGGACATCTGTTCACTCGTAGCACCACACGGAGCGCCAGTCCGACCAACCCGCACGATTTCGTGCCACCATGAATAGGAAGTGACCTTCCCTTATACCCTCTTTCTCCTAATATTTTTTGTATTTAATACGAGTTATTCTGTAATGTAAACCATTCTTTCTGAAGAAGCATCACTGTGCGAAAGTAGTCAAGGAATAAACTCCTGTTCTACTTGTGTGTTTCCCTCTACTCCTCTTACAACCTGTCAGGATGTCTTCATATATATATATATATATATATATATATATATACATACACACTGAATGGTTCCCAGTGATCAATTAATATATTTTTCAGCCACAAATCTCTTTTCATTCCATGCCATAGCAATGAAGACTGAGTGTTGCTCGAAGGAGGCATCCGTTGGAAATTGAAAAGTGGACGAGCCGTGTATTCGAAACCAGCTAACCCGTAACAAAGTTACAGTGATGTAAACTAATACACTATATATATATATATATATATATATATATATATATATATTTATATGTATATGTATGTATGTATATATATATATAGAAATGCATATTTTATATATACATGAAGGAGGAACAAGGACATTTTACATAAGAGGAGAGGACATTTACCCCCTGGAAAGCGGTAGGTCAGGTCGCACGGGTCAGTGCGACCCACTAATGAGGGAGGGGCGACATCAGATCACAGTCACAGGGTTACATTTTACCTTATTATTCTTTTGCTTATTTCTTGGCAGATAAAATTGTCAAGTTTGTATAAACTTTTGTGTAAGTTTGTATTTTGATCACTGGTGGTATGGATCAAACACATACACACACTCATACACACACATATACAACATATTTTCACTGTCATAGCTTTATATTGTTATAATCTTGTAGGATTTATATTTTCAGCAGTAATGCTGCTGTACCCAATAAACCGATGATTATATATATATATATATATATATATATATATATATATTATATTTATATATTTTTATATATATAAATATATATATATATATATATATATATATATATATGTGTATATATATACATATATATATATGTACATATATATATATATATGTATTTATATATGTGTATATGTATATATATATGTATATTATATGTATATATACAGGTAAACGTCGACTTACGATGGCATTAGGTTTCGATAGAGCCATCGTAAGACGATTTCATCGTAAGTCGATCCCCAATTTGTGTATCACTCTGTTCCGTGGTCACTGTACCTAGCCTACCTGTATATTAACCACCAGAGATACTGAATATAGCCTATTAAACATGTACAGTAGTTTATTTAATTATTTTTATCCTTTTTACCATATTCAAACACTATAATATGTATTTTCAGTACGGGACTTAAATCTCGCGGGCAGCAGCCAATGCCAGCCGTACGACGTGACGTAATAATACTCGCATCATAAAATATAGTCACCGCTTATATCGATCGTTCTCTCTTTCACCCGCGAATTTTGAAAACCACAGAGAATGAGATTCAGGGCACATTTGAGAGAATGTAAAAACACAGGGGCGACTACAATAAATATAATCAAGACGCCGATATGGCAGCGTCGCGAATCCACTTGCTCCTCATGACGCCTATGTGTGCGGCACCGTATGGAAGGGGTTAAATATATCATATCGTCGTCGTCGTCATCGTAAAGTCGAACAATCGTAAGTCGCGGCCATCGTAAGTCGACGTTTACCTGTATATATATATATATATACATATACATATATATATATACATATATATACATATATATATACATATATATATATATGTGTGTGTGTGTGTACATTATATATATATACATATACATATATATATATAAATATATATATATATATATATATATATATATATATATATATATATACTCGTATATATATCACCCGTCCGTCATCTCCGTAACTACTGGTTTACTTCTGTTCCCTTCTATGGTTTTGTATTTCTTCTTTCATTTACAACTTTCTTTTCATCACTGTTTTAAGTGTGTTTTTCACCATATCTTTCTGTAGGAACGAAGTAATATTTCTTTTGTGGGGTGAATTAAACGGAGGTAAATTGTTTCTTCTTTTCTTCCCGAATGATATACATATATATATATATATATATATATATATATATATATATATATATATATATATATATATATATATATATATATATATACGTAATCTGTCGGGTATGGTCTGCTTATTCAATTCCCTATAATCAATAACTGGACGCATGGTACTATCTGATTTTGGGACCAGAATCAGAGGGAAGTTTCAGTCTTACTATGTTCAGTAATATCCTGTGATAACATTTCAGTGATCAATTTATCTACAATGGCTAATTTAGAATGTGGTACTTTGTAGGCAGGTATATAAATAGGTTGAGTCTCTGGTTTTAATTTGATCTGATGTTTTAAAACAGTTGTTTTGCCTAAGGCGTCCCCCGGCAAAGCAATTCCTTTATATTGCTTTAAGAGCAAAGTAACTTAGTTTTCATCCAACTCAGGACAACTAATAGGTTTTAGTTGATTCTGGTATTTCTTTCCCAAATCTGTTTCTTCCTGAACTGAACAGATTGTTGAAATTGGTCATTCCACCTCAGTACTATAACTTAAAATCTTAATGGGTGTTGTGCAAACTTGAAACCATCCTATTTGTGTACCTTTTCTTAAGAATATGTCTTTATTCAAAGTATTAATTACTAATATTTCTGCCATGTTATTTGATTTATAAATCCCTGAGTCCAATTTAAAAAAAAATTCATCTAAGTGATTCTGGGATGGTTAAAATTTCAGAGTCTACAGTGATTCCTTTTAACTGCACTCCAACCCTGTTAATTGCTCTGGAATGTAATAATGTCGACTTTATTACGCCACCATCCACAATTAGCAAAGCTTCATTTGAAGTTGATGAATTAGTAATTTCTGGGATTTCTTGAATATCTGAGTTGGGTTCACTATATGAGACTTTATTTTCTGTTGGTCTAGGCCGCTCTGCCTCGCTATCTAAAATATAATTGTTATCTTTCCTATCTATTTCTAGAGATTCTTTGATTACTGTCTCTGGCTCTAAGTCTGGTTGATTTAAAAATGGGATTAGCTGTGATTTCACTAAGATTCCTAACTCAGCAGGACATATGACCATGCTCTTTTCTCATAGTTGCAATTCCTATCAGTAAATCTCCTGGAAAAACAGATTCTTCTACAACTATCACTGGAATGTGCAAATGCTCATTTTTATACAAGATGACTTCTAATTCAACCTTACCTAATGTTCTTAACTGATTTCCAGTTACTCCTTGCAATGAGTAATGGATTGGTTCCAAGATTTTCACTCCTGGTTTTGATTGGTTTAAAACTCTACTAGTTATAACATTAACTACAGATACTGAAATAATGGAAACTATCATCAGAGATGCTATCGAACACCATTTAGAAAGTAATTGTTTGATAAATGATAGCCAGCATGGATTCAGACGGAAAAGTTCTTGTGTAACTTACTCGAATTCTACAACACAGTCATCTCGAGTTATAACAAAAGAAACAATATACATTTAATGTATTTAGACTTTGCAAAAGCTTTTGATACCGTCCCACACGAAAGACTACTTACTAAATTAACTTCACACGGAATAAGTGGTAGCCTATTAAGTTGGACTAGAAATTGGTTGAATGATCGAAAACAGTTGTTTTAATTGGCAAAACTTCTAGATGGAAAAATATTACAAGTGGAGTTCCTCAGGGCTCCGTTCTTGGGCCACTTCTATTCATACATACATACATATACCAAGGCTTTTTCCCCTTTACAAGGGAGGTAGCCAAAAAGGAAAAGGCATGAAATCATTCCCACCCATTCCATCCCTGAATACACTCCACACCCCTCCACCCTCCCTCTTATCTTAGCACCTCCTGAATGACGGGTCATCCCTGCACCTTGTCCACTGCCCTGGGTCAGAAGCAGTGTCGCATGACACAGCACATCCACAGCAAGGCCGCTTCATTAAATCGGCGACCTCCCCTCTCCGTCCCCCAATGCATAAAAAGAGAAGACGAGGAGAAAACCCTTCAGGCTGCGTCAAATCTTGCTCACACATACTACCTCAGCCCCCATCCCCCCAGCCCATTCCACCTCATGCATCACAACATCATCCATATACAACCATTCTCCATTCACCCCTGTCTTCTGTCCTCTCACGTCCTTCCTCAACAGACATTCCCCTCTTCTCCAAAGCCCCCCTCACCCCATCCACCCACCTCATCCTAGGACGTCCCCTCTTCACTCCCTCCACATCTGCTTTCCATACCTCTTTTACTAGTCTTTCTTCACTCATTCTTTCCATGTGTCCAAACCATCCCAATACTCTTTCATCAACCCTATCTCCCAGTTCCCTTTCCACCCCCGTTCTTCTCCTCACCTCCTCATTTCTCACTCTATCTAGCCCAGTAACCCCCATCATACTTCTCAGACACCTCATTTCAAACACATTCAAACTCCTTCTCTCTTCCTCTCTTATGTTCCATGTTTCTGCCCCATACAGTGCTGTTGGCACAATCACTCCTTCATACAGTCTCCTCTTAGCATCCATTCCCAAATGTCTATTCCTCATTACACTCTTTAATCCACCAAGGCATTTACTCGCTTCTCTCAATCTACATTCTACCTCCACCTTCACTCCATCTTTTCCTGCCACATTTGCACCCAAGTATCTAAAACTATCCACTTCTTCCAGTCGCTCTCCCTTAATGCTCACTTCCAGTCTACTGCCACTTTCACCCCTTGTACATCTCATCACCTTACTTTTACCCACATTTATCTTTAGCTTTCTTCTATCACATACTCTCCCAAACTCTGTCACCAACTTCCTCAGTCCCTCCTCCGATCCTGCCACAAGCGCAGTGTCGTCAGCAAATAACAGCTGGCTCACCTCCCACTTTTCTTCATTTTCTTTAACCATCTCCAATCCCTGACCCACTACCCTTGCATTTACCTCTCGCACTACCCCATCCATGTATAAATTGAACAGCCAGGGCGACATAACGCATCCTTGACGAAGTCCCACCTTTACCTCGAAACACTCACTCTCTCCATTTCTAATACTGACCCAAGCTCTACTACTCTCATAAAAACTCTTGACAGCTCCTAGCTCTCCTCCTATCCCATATATCTGCATAACCTCCCACAGTGCCTTTCTGTCTACCCTATCGTAAGCCTTTTCCAGATCCATAAAAGCCCAAAAAACATCCTTCCCCTTTCCTATAGCTTTCTCACATATTTGTCTTACCACAAAGATCTGATCTACACAACCTCTACCCGTCCTAAATCCACACTGTTCCTCACCAATTACTCCCTCTGTTCCTCTCCTAATCCTCTCAATCAAGATTCTCCCATAAGCCTTCCCAACTACACTTAACAAGCTAATCCCTCTGAAACTACTACATTCACACTTGTCCCCTTTTCCCTTGTAAAGTGGATCTATACAGGCACTCCTCCAGTCCTCCGGCACTCTACCCTCTCTCCAGCAAACATTAAATAACCTCACCAACCAGTCCACCATCACTGTACCTCCTTTTTTTTTTTAGACATTCTGCATGGCATCCATCCAGACCAGGTGCCTTACCTGCTTTCATCATCTTAACAACTGCCTTCACTTCATCCTTCCTTATTTCTCCTCCATTTTCCTCACTCATCACTCATTTTCTTAGCATTTCCCACTGCAACTATCTTTCCCTCCCTTTCCTCCTTCACATTTAGCAACTCCCTAAAATATTCTGCCCATCTTCCCCTTACTGCCTTTCACTTCCATTATCATCTCTCCATCTGCTCCTTTTACCTTTTCTTCTCCACTTGATTCGCCTCCTTTTCCTCTCTTAATTTCTTCCCAAAACATCTTTTTATTACTTTCAAAATTTTCTGTCATACTCTTACCCCGCTTCACATCTTCTCTCCTCTTTGCCTCCTTTTACCACATTTATCTATTCATAGTATATATAAATGATATAGACCACGGACTAAAATCCATTGTCTTCAAATTTGCTGATGATACAAAAGGTCTTATTTTAGTATGTTCTTCTTTTTCTTTTTCTTCTTCTTTTCTCCTTTTTTCTCCTTTTTATCTTTTCTTTTTTTCCTCCTCTTTTTCTTCTTCATCTTCATCTCTTTTTTCTTCTTTTCTTCTTCTTATCTTCTTTCTTCTTCTTTTTCTTCTTGTTCCTCCTTTTTATCTTTTCTTCTTCTTATCTTCTGCTTCTGCTTCTTTTTATCTTTTCTTCTTATTATTATTATCTTCTGCTTTTTCTTCTTCTTCTCTTCTTCATCTTCTTCCTCTTCTCTTCTTCTTTTTCATTTTTTTTTTGTTACTTTTTCTTCTTCCTCTTTTTCTCTTTCTTCTTCTACTGTTTTAGAAGTAAGGACAGTGACTAGGTCTCATTTTTGTCGGTTCATTTATTCTCTCCTTCTTCTTCTCCTTTTCTTCTTTTTTCCTCCTCTTCTTCTTCTTCTTCTCTTTTTTCTTCTTTTTCTTCTCCTTTTTCTTCTTTTTTCCTTCTTCTTCTTCTTCTTCTGCTTCTTCTTCTTCCTCTTTTTCTTCTTCATCCTCTTCTTCTTCGTCTTCTTTTTCTTCTCCTTTTACTTTTTCTGCTTCTACTCCTTCGTTTCTTCTTTTTTTCTTCTTCCTCTCCTTCTTCTCCTCCTCCTTCTTCTTCTTCTACTTCTTCTCTTTCTTCTTCATCTTTTCTTCTTCTTCTTCCTCTTCTTCTCCTCCTTTTTCTTCTCCTTCTACTTCTCTTTCTTCTTAATCTTTTCTTCTTCTTCCTCTTCTTCTCCTTCTTCTTCTTTTCTCTTTTTTATCTTTTCTTCTTCATCCTCCTTTTCTTCTTCCTCTACTTCTTTTCTTCTTCCTCTTCTCGTTCTTCTTCTCTTTTTTTTCTTTTCTTTTCCTTCTTTCCTGCTTTTCTTTTTCATCTTTGTACATATTATCGTAGGTCCTGCCTAGAACATGGTAAGTTATGTTGAAATTTGCAAAATTATTTAATATATTACTGATTCATTTTTATAAATGGTTTCTTTGTTTATTTGTCTGTAGATACGACCAAGTCGAAAGTTGCCAAGCGTGGTCAATCATAGGAAGAAATCTAAGATGCTCCCGTCTCGCAAAGTTCTTCACAACCGTTCCGCCCGACAGTTCTCTTCTTTGGGGAACTCAGGATGACACACTCGGAAGGACTCAAGCGACTCCAGAAAGGGGTCAAGGCCGTTAAGCGGGAAGCAACGAAGACATGGACTCCGATCCAGGAATTGATTATCGAGCTCAAACACCGCTCCCTCTTCGCCAAGGGCTGCACCATCACCTGCTTCGTGATCGGTATTTACTTGGTCTTCATAGGAATCGTAGATCAGGGTCCTGACTGGGGCTATTTTTATAACCGAGACGTGGATGTTAGCCAGGATTTGGAGAAACACGGAGAGTACATCCGATGGTTTCCCTACACTGAAAAGGATGGAGAAAAGATATATCTCGCCCATTACAATTACATCGTGACTATCCTCCTCATAATCTCAACACTTTACTCCCCAGTGGTTCCTTCGGTGCTGAATACATACTTCAGACCGATGAAAAAGCATCCCCGACACTTCGCCATTGATAGAGACACATTCAGGGACTTACCGTTGGACCAGTTTACCGACTTTTACGTTGAGAGCATCTTAGTCGAAGTGGTTCAGCTGCTCTGTATTGTATTTATTAAAGTGTTTTTGGACTTTGCCTTCCAGTGGCGATACGGCGATTACCAGATGGACCTCCTAAGATGGTTCCTTGGACGCAGCGAGTCTGTCAACTCGCCAAACATCTTCCCGAAGTGGTTCAGAAGCTCCATCGTTCCCGAGATGAAAATCATCGGAGAAAACACGGTTCATTTCACGTGCTCCGACCATACAATGGTATACCACGACTACTTCTTCACCTTCATCTACTTTTGGAATGTGATTCTTCTCGTGTTTGGATCTGCCAGCATCTTGTATTTGGTACTTATGGCAGTGCCGAAGGCTCGGCGAGCCTACCATGGGCGTCCATCTCTTCAAGCCCAAAAAGTATTGAGGCGAATTGTCACTTTTAGAGGAGCCAGTGCCACGTACATGCTAAACCACATTTCTACCATCTCTAATGGACTTCTGCACGATACCATCATTACGAACCTCAAAGATGTTGCAAGCCAAGAAGTAGCCCCAATTGGTTTTGAGAACCTGTGAGCAAAAATCTATAAAATATAGATGAAATGATAAAATCAAGAAGATCAAATTCCTGAAGACCAAACAAAGCCCCCAAGGATGCCTCATGCTGTTGATGAAATGCTCTCTCTGAAAATCAAAATTCAAATTACAGACGGGATTCTGTTTAGAACGTGAAACAAGGGCAATTTTCCCTCAGCTGAATAAAATCGTTTGGCGGCAGCAAAAATATATAAAAAATGTCGAGGTCATTTAAGTATTAAGTTTAGTTTTAAACACACGCACACACACACACACACTATATATATATATATATATATATATATATATATATATATATACCACACACACTACAAAAACCACTACGATATTACAATAAGCCTCAGTACGAACACATCACACTGCGTCCGAGGGAAACCGATCTCAACGAAAAATTGAATAGGTTAAACGGGATAGAACAGGACATTCAGTTCACAATGGAGCATGAAGAAAATAATAGATTGGCCTTCCTGGACACGGTGGTTTGGAGAAAAGGGAATAAGACCGCATTCTCAGTTTATAGGAAAAGCACCAACAAGGATGACATCGTGCATTTTTACTCGGCCCACAACGACAAAATTAAAAGTGGAATTGTCATTAGTTTCTTCCCGAGAGCTTTCCGAATTTGTAGGGAGGAATTCCTCCAGGAAGAGATCAATCACATTTTTTATATTTTCAAAAAACTACGATATCCAGAAGGTCTTTTACACAGGTTAAGGGAGAAGGCCCTAAGAATAAGTAAAAGAAGCAGAGGGGATAAAAGAGGAGAGTGAGAGGGTGACAGTGGTGCGTTTTTGTCCGTCCCCAACTCTAGCCGCGCGAGTGAAATGGAACAGTTGTTCACCCGAGCAGAGCTAAAAATTGCGTTCGGTACTGGTACCAGGATAGGAGAGATTGTGAGGAGTAAGAACAATAGTAAAGCCGATGCAGTAGAGAACAGCTTGATTTACAAAATTCCATGTAAAAGCTGTCCCAATAGTTATTTCGGAGAAACCAGCAGAGGGATAAAGAAACGTACCTGTGAACACAAAGGCGACATCAGAGCTCACAGAACATCAAATTCGTTAGTGGTCCATCTTCACAACTTTGGCCACCTACCAGATTGGGAAAGAACAGAGGTGCTGCATAAAGGTCTAACAAAACAGAGAAGAAAAGTAATTGAGGCAGCCTATATCAATTTACATCCATGTAGCAACCACCGTGATGGATTTGTAAAGTTGGCGAGAGTAACGGCCAGCTTGGTTATTCGTGATGCCGAACGGGGGTGCATGAGGAGCGAAGACGAACGGGGAGGAACGGGTTAAGCTGTGGGTATACTGTATAAGCTGTCAATTATTTGTTTGTGTACACTCTGAGGAAGTCCTTTCAGGACGAAACGTTAGAAATAAAAACTCCAACGGTTCCTGGTGTTTACCTCACCACCCTTCCACTCATTCTGTCCTACGTACTTCAACATATATATATATATATATACATATGTATACACACACACACACACATATATATATATATATATATATGTGTGTGTGTGTGTGTGTGTGTGTGTGTGTGTGTGTGTGTGTGTGCGCGCGCGCGTTCGTGCATGTGTTAACAAATGCAAAAAAAAAAAAAGGCAGCGGAGTCAGTGAAAACAAATATGAATGGAAGAGAGGAGGAACTCATGTGGACACATTTCATTCTATTTCTACTGGCGCCAGCCTATTCCATTCAACTCCGTGGATGCTATTCGGAAACGAAGGAGTCAGAACCTCTCTCGACGAATCCTTTCTTTACCGGTCAGTACTCTTCACTTTAATCTTACTGTCGTCACTCTAGTTCATCTCCTTGAAGCTTTCACGCTATCAAGACGAAGCATTTTACAGAATGATTCCAGTCAAAACAAAACGGTTTCATTCAGTTTCGAGCAGACCTTTGGGGAAAAAGGTATCAATCGGTCAAAAAATCCTTTGTTTCCTGAGGTCTCCCTTCTAATTTGCTTGACCTTTCTCATCTGACGAAATACAGATGACCTTGAGACCTCTCAGCAAGACGTCCTTTCTTCAGGGGAATAAAATGATTTCGCGGCAGCCAGAAGAAAATCTTCAAATTTTTTTTAATTTTCCCCGTATTTTTTCCTCACATTTGTCACGTTTTTCTTTTACATAGTATTTCCTTCGCGGTTTACTTTGATCTATATATATGCATTTTAAATAACGAAACATACATACACGCACGCACGCACGGAGACAAACACACATACACACACACACACACAATATGACTCGATAGCGCAGTGGTTACAGTTCCTGGCCGTCACTACGGTGGTCCGGGTTCAAATTCCGCCCTGGACTGAAATAATCTCAGTATGGTTGCGTTGCGAGTCGCTAATCAAACTCTCGTGGGCGAGGAGTTCAGTGTGTATGTGCGTGTAAAGGTCACAGCATTACCCATAGGTCGGTCATATATGAGCTCTGAGCTCTCTTCCGGAATTGAAATAGCTGTTGATCACGAGTCTAACACATGATCCAAGACCATGGTGAATCACACGTACACACATACATCCTTTCCAAAAGAGAGAAAAAAAGGGAGAAAAAAACAACAACTTGATTTTAAAAAGTTGTTTTGCTTTGTTCTGATTCAACTTAAGTATGCCTCTGCTTCTCAAATGACCTAGACATGCACTTCCCAATTTTCTCCATTTTCTTTAACCGTTCCAAACACCATCCTTGCACACTTTGTGACTCCCCTCTTGAACCATCCCCATTCCTCCTCCACACCTAGATCTACTCTATCCTTTACTCCCTCCCACTCCTCCTTCAGCTTCTTCTTCTACTCCTCCTTTTCCTCTTCATTTAAAGAGTTCACTCTAAGCACCTCCCTACCTTTTGTCACTTTCCTCTTTCTCCATCTATCCTCCACTCTCAACTTACCTTCCACCAAAAAATGATCTGATATTCCCCCATCCTCTCCCCTTAGCACATGTACATCCTTAACTCTTCCTATCATAATCCTATTTACCACTACATAATCCATTAACGCTCTATCTACCACCCTTCCATCCACCACCCTCTCCCATGTGTACTTATGCTTGACTTTCTTCCGAAACACTGTATTTGCTATCATCAACTCTCTAGACACATTTCCACCATCAACTCTCCACTACGATTCTTTCCTGGAACTCCAAATTTCCCAACCACTCCATCAATTGGACCATTTCCTACCCTAGCATTAAGGTCTCCCAGTACTATTACATTGACATTTCTCCCTAAATCCTCTATGCAAGGATGGTGTGTGGAACAAGAAGGACAGGAGGAAATAGAAGGAAGGGTAATGAATGGTGGGATGAGGAAACAAAGAAGGTTGTAGAAGAGAAGAAGCGAGCTTTCACAGATTGGTTACACAATAGGACGAGGGAGTCATATGAGACGTACAAAAAAAGAAAAGAGAAGTAAAACAAAAGGTAAAGGAGGCAAAGAGGAGAGAAGATGTGAAGTGGGGTAAGAGTATGACAGAAAATTTTGAAAGTAATAAAAAGATGTTTTGGAAAGAAGTTATGAGAGGAAGAGGAGGCGAATCAAGTAGAGAAGAAAAGATAAAAGGTGCAGATGGAGAGATGATAATGGAGGAGAAGGCAGTAAGGGGAAGATGGGCAGAATATTTTAGGGAGTTGCTAAATGTGAAGGAGGATAGGGAGGGAAAGATAGTTGCAGTGGGAAATGCTAAGAAAATAACTGTGATGAGTGAGGAAAATGGAGGAGAAATAAGGAAGGATGAAGTGAAGGCAGTTGTTAAGATGATGAAAGCAAGTAAGGCACCTGGTCTGGATGGATGCCATGGTGGACTGGTTGGTGAGGTTATTTAATGTTTGCTGGAGAGAGGGTAGAGTGCCGGAGGACTGGAGAAGTGCCTGTATAGTTCCACTTTACAAGGGAAAAGGGGACAAGGGTGAATGTAGTAGTTTCAGAGGGATTAGCTTGTTAAGTGTAGTTGCGAAGGCTTATGGGAGGATCTTGGTTAAGAGGATTAGGAGAGGAACAGAGGGAGTAATTGGTGAGGAACAGTGTGGATTTAGGAGAGGTAGAGGTTGTGTAGATCAGATCTTTGTGGTAAGACAAATATGTGAGAAAGCTATAGGAAAGGGGAAGGATGTTTTTTGGGCTTTTATGGATCTGGAAAAGGCTTACGATAGGATAGACAGAAAGGCACTGTGGGAGGTTATGCAGATATATGGGATAGGAGGAAAGCTTCTGGGAGCTGTTAAGAGTTTTTATGAGAGCAGTAGAGCTTGTGTCAGGATTAGAAATGGAGAGAGTGAGTGGTTCGAGGTAAAGGTGGGACTTCGTCAAGGATGCGTTATGTCGCCCTGGCTGTTCAACTTATACATGGATGGGGTAGTGCGAGAGGTAAATGCAAGGGTAGTGGGTCAGGGATTGGAGATGGTTAAAGAAAATGGAGAAAAGTGGGAGGTGAGCCAGCTGTTATTTGCAGACGACACTGCGCTTGTGGCAGGATCGGAGGAAGGATTGAGGAAGTTGGTGACAGAGTTTGGGAGAGTATGTGATAGAAGAAAGCTGAAGATAAATGTGGGTAAAAGTAAGGTGATGAGATGTACAAGGGGTGAAAGTGGCAGTAGACTGGAAGTGAGCATTAAGGGAGAGCGACTGGAAGAAGTGGATAGTTTTAGATACTTGGGTGCAAATGTGGCAGGAAAAGGTGGAGTGAAGGTGGAGGTAGAATGTAGATTGAGAGAAGCGAGTAAATGCCTTGGTGGATTAAAGAGTGTAATGAGGAATAGACATTTGGGAATGGATGCTAAGAGGAGACTGTATGAAGGAGTGATTGTACCAACAGCACTGTATGGGGCAGAAACATGGAACATAAAGAGAGGAAGAGAGAAGGAGTTTGAATGTGTTTGAGATGAGGTGTCTGAGAAGTATGATGGGGGTTACTAGGCTAGATAGAGTGAGAAATGAGGAGGTGAGGAGAAGAACGGGGGTGGAAAGGGAGTTGGGAGATAGGGTTATTGAAAGAGTATTAGGACGGTTTGGACACATGGAAAGAATGAGTGAAGAAAGACTAGTAAAAGAGGTATGGAAGGCACATGTGGAGGGAGTGAACATGAGGGGACGTCCTAGGATGAGGTGGATGGATGGGGTGAGGGGGGCTTTGGGGAAGAGGGGAATGTCTGTTGAGGAAGGACGGAAGAGGACGAAAGACAGGGGTGAATGGAGAATGGTTGTATATGGATGATGTTGTGATGCATGAGGTGTAATGGGCGGGAGGGATGGGGGGTGAGGTAGTATGTGTGAGCAAGATTTGACGCAGCCCGAAGGGATTTCTCTCCTTTTATGCATGGGGGGACGGAGAGGGGGTCGCCGATTTAGTGAAGCGGCCTTGCTGTGGATGTGCTGTGTCTTGCGACACTGCTTCTGACCCAGGGCAGTGGACAAGGTGCAGGGATGGCCCGTCATCCAGGAGGTGCTAAGATAAGAAGGAGGGTGGAGGGGTGTGGAGTGTTTTCAGGGATGGAATGGGTGGGAGTGATTTTATGCCTTTTCCTTTTTGGCTACCTCCCTTGTAAGGGGGAAAAAGCCTTGGTATACGTATGTTCTTTAACCGTCTCCAGTCCCCTGCCCATCACCCTCACCCTCACCACCCCCCCACCACCCAATCCATGTACACATTGAACAGCCATGGCGACATAACACATCTCTCTTGCAGTTCCATCTTTACCTGAGACCACTCGTTCTCTCCATTTCCTACTCTGACACAGGTTCTACTACCCTCGTAAAAACTCATGACTGCCCTTAACAGCTTTACCTCAATCCCATATGTCTGCTAATGTATGTGTATATATACATGTGTATATGTGTATATATGTATGTATATGTGTATATATATATGTGTATGTATTTATATGTGTGTGTATACATGCTGATGCACTGTGACAAGTTGATGAAGATAGAAAAAGAAGTCATAGGTCTAGTTCCGAGTTTCTGAGTTTATTCCTGACTGGTTTCGCTCTATACTTCTTCAGAGGAAACATAGAGCAAAACCGGTCAGGAATAAACTCAGAAACTCGGAACTAGTCCCGTGTGTATATATGTATATGTATATATATATATATATATATATATATATGTGTGTGTGTGTGTGTGTGTGTGTGTGTGTGTGTGTGTGTGTGTGTGTGTGTGTGTGTGTGTGTGTGGGAGATACAGATAATCTAATACAAAAGATCGTGAATCTGGAGACAGAGTCCCAGAAATGAAATACGGGGGCGAGTGAGGAGTGGGGGAGGGGTAATTTTTGAGACCAGCACTCGAGGGAGGGGGGCGTTGGGGGGAAGGGCTTGGGGGGTTAGGAATGGATAGGAAAATGGCCTTTGGATGGGGGTGATGGAGTGATGGGGGTGTGGGGGGGTAACTTGGGGGGGATCCTGAAACCGGTATGAGGGGGATCCTTGTCTCATTAGTTTCATAGAATGCTTTATGAAGCCGAGGCGGATAGCGAGGGTGCGGGATTCGAACCTCACGAGCGACAAAAGGTGACAAAAAGAAACCAAATAACTACAGGCCTATAAACTTGACTTCAATCGTAGGAAAAATAATGGAAACTATCATCAGAGATGCTATCGAACATCATTTAGAAAGTAACTGTTTGATAAATGATACCCAGCATGGATTCAGACGGAAAAGTTCTTGTGTAACTTACTCGAATTCTTCAACACAATCGTCTCGAGTTATGACAAAAGAAACAATATACATTTAATATATTTAGACTTTGCAAAAGCTTTTGATACCGTCCCCCACGAAAGACTACTTACTAAATTAACTTCACACGGAATAAGTGGTAGCCTATTAAGTTGGAATAGAAATTGGTTGAATGATCGAAAACAGAGAGTTGTTTTAATTGGCAAAACTTCTAGATGGAAAAATGTTACAAGTGGAGCTCCTCAGGGCTCCGTTCTTGGGCCACTTCTATTCATAGTATATATATAGGCGGGTCGATATATGAAAAAAGTACCATGACCCCAAAAAAATTATACAAAAAGTTTTCTCAGTGGTTTTTGCCTCTAATGGCTGTAATGAGTATGAGAAAAAAAGTCTACCAAAATCTGACTCCCGGAAGTGGGTCAAAACTGGGTCATTTCCAAGATGGCCGCCGCTGACCAAAAAATCACTGAAACTGCTGTAACTTTGTTAATATTTGGGATAGAACAGCAACTTATACGTCTATTTTAAGGTTTTAAGGGTCAAGAAATGCATTGGTTACAAAAAAAATTAATTAGGCCATTCAGTTAATCGTTTTTCCCAGCCAAATGTCTTACCAGATTAGTTATGAAGGCGGTCATAGATGAGAAACCTGATCTTGCATCACTAGTAGAAGAGACTGAGAAAATGTACTTATCCATGCTAAATGGTGACACCACACTTGAAAGTATTCTGTCATCAACTGCACTTTCTGATATTAGTGAAGAGCTCACTAAGAAGAGAAGTGAACTTAGGGCTCACTCGAAAACAAGTCAATTATGGTTAGAATACCAACACATGCTTAGTATTGCTCGATCAATGATTAAAGCAGATCGGACTGGATCTTGGGAAAATCACCTGCATGCTGTATGTAATGCTATGCCAGTATTTGCTGCAGCGGGCCATTACAATTACCTCAAGTCTGCCTATCTTTATATCCAGGAAATGAGTGCACTAGAAAAGAAACATCCTAATGTATACAAGAAGTTTCAAGATGGTTTCCATGTCATCCGCCGAACGAATAAGTTTTGGGCTGGCCTCAGTTGTGATCTAGTCATTGAGCAAACACTGATGAGGTCACTAAAAGGGGCAGGTGGTCTGACACATGGCAGTAAGATGACAGAGGAGCAGCGTGCTTTGTGGACAATGGCAGCCCCTGTAATGTCAGAGGTTAACAGTGCTATGCAAGAGTTCACTGATCTCATTTATACAACAAATGAGCAACACAAAGAGGCAACAAGTACTAGAATTGAAAGAGATGCAGCAGACCTTTCAAAGGTCAGTGAAAAATTGTCAGCTTGCTCTCCTTTCTCTTCAGAGCCTACCCTAAGAAATATCATCAATGGAATTGTTGCTGATGAAAATGTCAATGTCCATGAATTTGATTCTGTTGGAAGCCATATCATCAAAGAATGACTGAACCCATATTTTCAATCACTTTCAAGAGGAGTGATAAAGCTGTAACACTAGGAAGTTTCTCTACTGTCAAAGTTGCCGCTGACAGAACCATTGAACCAAGCATGTTATTCCAGCGATTTCTGGTAGTGTCAAAAACAGGAGACCTTTCCCTGGAGGATGTTATGGCATATGAACTGAGCCCTTACCCGCCATCCCTTTTTGAGAGCAAAAAAATCTTGAGAAAAGCTGACAAACCTCAACTGGCTCATGCAATCACAGAACACTGTAACAAGCAACACCCAACTGGAAAAATGTCAGATGACATTCCCGAAACTGAGAGATATGTACTTGATGGTGGATCGTTGCTGCACAAGCTGAAACAGAAAAGGGAGATACATATGGTGAAATCACCAAGGCATATGCGGACTTTACTGTTAGGCATTATAAGGAAGCAACTGTTGTGTTTGATGGTTATGGGGCTGGTCCTTCTATTAAAGATAACACTCATCACAGACGGAGAGAGATCAGAAATTACCCAGTTGTTAATGTCACAAAGGAAACTGAATTTGAAGGAAAGAAGGAAGAATTTCTATCCAGGGGAACTAACAAACATCACCTGATCAGTTTAATAAATGAAGAACTGAGACAGATGGGTTGTGTTGTAATCCAGGCAGACGGAGATGCTGATGTTGACATCACAATGGCAGCAGTTAATGCTGCAAGCACACATTCAACCACTTTGATTGGAGAAGACACAGACTTGTTGGTTCTTCTTTTGCACCACACACCACCAGACAGCAAGCCACTTTATTTTAGATCAGGCAATAAGACAAGAAGTACAACCAAAATGTATGACATTAACCACATAAAGCATCTTCTTGGCAGTGATCTATGCACACAGTTGTTATTCCTGCATGCATTCACAGGATGTGATTCAACATCACGTGTTTATGGCACTGGAAAGATATCGGCTTTCCAAAAGCTTGTGAAACGTGATGTAGTTCTCAAGTCCTGTGCCGAAGAGTTCTGTTTGAAAGACAAGACACATGCTGAAATTGAAAACTTGGGGACACAAGTGATGATCACTATGTTTGGTGGGGAGAACGCAAGTTCCCTTGCAGCTTTGCGATATGATATGTTTACAAAGAGGGTTGTCACTGCAAAAACATTTGTTACTCCTGAGCGTCTTCCCCCAACACAGTCTTCTACTAAATACCACTCTTACAGGGTATACTACCAAATCATGACATGGATGGAGATGCAAAGTGACATTAATCCTGTGGACTGGGGTTGGGACCTTCACAATAATCAGTATGTTCCAGTAATGTCAGATATGAATGCCGCTCCAGATACTCTTCTGAAAATGGTTCATTGCAACTGCACAACTGCTTGCAGTACTACCAGATGCAGCTGCAGAAGATATGGACTTTTTTGTTCAGCAGCTTGTGGACCCTGTCAGCTTGACTCATGTGAGAACCAGGACACTGAGGAACTCGAAGATGATGAATGTGATGACTATGAGACGGAATGTGTAACTGACTTCTAAGAAACTGATGAGGCTTATATTCACAATTACTGTTATTTATTACTCCTTGTCAATATATTGCTAGTTACTAGAATTATGAAATTATTCAAATATGAATATTAATGTACGGAAAATAAATTATGCTGACACATGGTGACCTTTATATATAGCAGCTAAGTCCTAAGAAGGTGTCTAAATGACAATTTTATTGTTACCAATGAATTCCTTGACCCTTAAAACCTTAAAATGGACGTTTAAGTTGCTGTTCTATCCCAAATATTAACAAAGTTACAGAAGTTTCAGTGATGTTTTGGTCAACGGCGGCCATCTTGGAAATGACCCAGTTTGACCCACTTCCATTAGAGGCAAAAACCACTGAGAAACCTTTTTGTATCATTTTTTTGGGGTCGGAGTATATATCGACCCGCCTAATATAAATGATATAGACCACGGACTAAAATCTATTGTCTTTAAATTTGCTGATGATACAAAAGGTCTATCTTTAGTATGTTCTTCTTTTTCTTTTTCTTCTTCTTTTCTCCTTTTTATCTTTTCTTCTTTTCTTCCTCTTTTTCTTCTTCTTCATCTTCATCTCTTTTTTCTTCTTTTCTTCTTCTTATCTTCTGTTTCTTCTTCTTCTTTTTCTTCTTGTTCCTCCTTTTTATTTTTTCTTCTTCTTCTTATATTTTCTTCTTCTTCTTCGTATCATCTTCTTCTTATCTTCTTCATCTTCTCTTCTTCTTCATTTTTTTGTTACTTTTTCTTCTTCCTCTTCTTCTCTTTCTTCTACCGTTTTAGAAGTAAGGACAGTGAATAGGTCTCATTTTTGTACGGTTCATTTATTCTCTCCTTCTCCTTTTCTTCTTTTTTCCTCCTCTTCTTCTTCTTCTCTTTTTTCTTCTTTTTCTTCTTCTTTTTCCTTCTTCTTCTTCCTCTGCTTCTTCTTCTTCCTCTTTTTCTTCATCCTCTTCTTTTTCGTCTTCTTTTTCTTCTACTTTTACATTTTCTGCTTTTACTCCTTCGTTTCTTCTTTTTTCTTCTTCTTCTTCTTCCTCTTCTACTTCTTCCCTTTCTTCTTCATCTTTTCTTCTTCTTCCTCTTCTTCTCCTTCTTCTTCTTTTCTATTTTTTATCTTTTCTTCTTCATCCTCCTTTTCTTCTTCCTCTACTTATTTTCTTCTTCTTCTTCTTCTTCCTCTTCTCCTTCTTCTTCCTCTCTTCTTCTTTTCTTTTCCTTCTTTCCTGTTTTTCTTTTTCATCTTTGTAAATATTATCGTAGGTCCTGCCTAGAACATGGTAAGTTATGTTGAAATTTGCAAAATTATTTAACATATTACTGATTCATTTTTATTTATTGTTTGTTTGTTTATTTGTTTGTAGATACGACCAAATCGAAAGCTGCCAAGCGTGGTCAATCATAGGAAGAAATCCAAGATGCTCCCGTCTCGCAAAGTTCTTCACAAGCGTTCCGCCCGACAGTTCTCTTCTTTGGGGAACTCAGGATGACACATTCGGAAGGACTCAAGCGACTCCAGAAAGGGGTCAACGCCGTTAAGCGGGAAGCGACGAAGAGATGGTCTTCGATCCTGGGATTGCTCACCGAGCTCAAACACCGCTCCCTCTTCGCCAAGGGCTGCACCATCACGTCTTTCGTCATCGGTATCTACTTGGTCTTCATAGGAATCGTAGATCAGGGTCCTGATTGGGGATATTTCTATAACCGAGACGCGGATGTTAGCCGGGACTTGGAGAAATACGGAGAGTACATCCGATGGTTTCCGTACATTGAGAAGGATGGAGAAAAAATTTACCTCGCCCATTACAAGTACATCGTGACAATCCTCATCATCATCTCGTCCCTTTACTCCCCAGTGGTTCCTTCGGTGCTGAATACATACTTCAGACCGATGAGAAAGCACCCCAGGCACTTCGGCATCGATAAAGATACATTCAGGGAGTTACCGTTGGACCAATTTACCGACTTTTACATCGAGAGCATCTTAGTCGAAGTGGTTCAACTGCTCTGTATTGTATTTATCAAAGTGTTTTTGGACTTTGCCTTCCAGTGGCGATACGGCGATTACCAGATGGACCTCTTGAGATGGTTCGTTGGACGCAGCGAGTCTGTCAACTCGCCAAACATCTTCCCGAAGTGGTTCAGAAGCTCCATCGTTCCCGAGATGAAAATCATCGGAGAAAACACGGTTCATTTCACGTGCTCCGATCATACAATGGTGTACCACGACTATTTCTTCACCTTCATCTACTTTTGGAATGTGATTCTTCTCGTGTTTGGATCTGCCAGCATCTTGTATTTGGTACTTATGGCAGTGCCGAAGGCTCGGCGAGCCTACCATGGGCGTCCATCTCTTCAAGCCCAAAAAGTATTGAGGCGAATTGTCACTTTCAGAGGAGCCAGCGCCACGTATATGCTGAACCACATTTCCACCATCTCTAATGGACTTCTGCACGATACCATCATTACGAACCTCAAAGATGTTGCAAGCCAAGAAGTAGCCCCAATTGGTTTTGAGAACCTGTGAGCAAAAATCTATAAAATATAGATGAAATGATAACATCAAGAAGATCAAATTCCTGAAGACCAAACAAAGCCCCCAAGGATGCCTCATGCTGTTGATGAAATGCTCTCTCTGAAAATCAAAATTCAAGTTACAGACGGGATTCTGTTTAGAACGTGAAACAAGGGCAATTTTCCCTCAGCTGAATAAAATCGTTTGGCGGCAGCAAAAATATATAAAAACTGTCGAGGTCATTTAAGGATTAAGTGTAGTTTTAAACACACACACACACACACATATATATATATATATATATATATATATATATATATATATATATAACAAATGAAAAAAAAAAGGCAGCGGAGTCAGTGAAAACAAATAAGAGTGGAAGAGAGGAGGGACTCATGTGGACACATTTCATTCTATTCCTGCTGGCGCCAGCCTATTCCATTCAACTCCGTGGAAGCTACTCGGAAACGAAGGAGTCGGAACCTCTCTCGACGAATCCTTTCTTTACCGGTCAGTACTCTTCACTTTAATCTTGATGTCGCCACTCTTGTTCATCTCCTTGAAGCCTTCACGCTATCAAGACGAAGCATTTTCCAGAATGATTCCAGTCAAAACAAAACGGTTTCATTCACTTTCGAGCTGTCCTTTGGAAAAAAAAGTATAAAAAGATATCTCCTTGAAGCCTTCACGCTATCAAGAAGAAGCATTTTACAGAATGATTCCAGTCAAAACAAAACGGTTTTATTCAGTTTCGAGATGACCTTTGGAAAAAAAGTATCAATCGATAAAAAAAAATCCTTTGTTTCCTGAGGCCTCCCTTCGATTAAATTCGCTTGACCATTCTCATCTGACGAAATACAGATGGCCTTGGGACCTTTCAGCAAAAAGTCCTTTCTTCAGGGGAATAAAATCTTTCGCGGGAGCCAGAAGAAAATCTTCAAAATGAGTTTTCGTAGCAAAGAGGTTGAGTTGTGGAACAGACAAATGACGATGTAAAGCCATAATGCAAAGATGAGGTCATCTGCATAGGAAACGTGCAAGCAACCTCAGGTCACTTTGACCTTGCTTTGACGAAAGATGAAAGAAATACAAAACATGCATTGTGTTTTTGTAAGAGTTGTTTATGACATACTATCATTACTTGTCAACAACTTTAACTCAGCAGAACCCTAACCTAGCTTAATATAAATACTCTGACCTGACCTGACCTTGCTTGATCAAGTTCAGCTTAGCCAACAACCATTAAAGTAACTTTCTCATACAGAGTTCCTACGTGCATTTATATTATTCTATATTTCTTATTTAAATTTTATCTATCTTGATTTATTTATTCATTTACTTGGTTAACATATTTTTAATTTATCTATCTATTCATTCACCTATTTATTCATTATCAGTCAGGTAACATTAGGCGAACATCGTATGAACACGACATAACGTCATGTCATCTTGGACGCACAAGAAAAAATAAAAATAAAAAAAAATGATATGTCTGCCTGCATTGCTATCTCTCTCCTTACTTGCTCCTTCGTGCTTTATTTGTTTTCTTGTTGTTTATCCCAAATGGATTAGGTTTCCTCCCAATTCCTCCTAAAGGTCACATTTTTTCTCTTTACCGTTTCCTCAAGGGAATAATTTTTCAATGGCTCGATTTTCTTCGGTACATTTAGAGTCAATTCCTATTTTCCCTTCATGGATCCCAATTCCTGACTCACATTTGTCACACTTTTTCTTCTACATAGTATTTCCTTCGCGGTTTAGTTTGATTTATATATATGCATTTTAAATAACGAAACATACACACACACACACACGCACGTACACACACACACACAAACGACTCGATAGCGCAGTGGTTAGAGTTCCTGGCCGTCACTACGGTGGTTCTGGTTTAAATTCCGCCCTGGACTGAAATAATCTCAGTATGGTTGCGTTGCGAGTCGCTACTCCAACTCTCGTGGGCGAGGAGTTGAGTGTGTGTGTGCGTGTAAAGGTCACAGCATTACCCACAGATCGGTCATATATGAGCTCTGAGCTCTCTTCCGGAATTGAAATAGCTGTCGATCACGAGTCTAACACATGATCCAAGACCATGGTGAATCACACATACACACATACATCCTTTCCAAAAGAGAAAAAAAGGAGAAATTAAAAAAATAATTTTAACTTGATTTTAAAAAGTTGTTTTGCTTTGTTCTTTCTGGTTCAACTTAAGTATGCCTCTGCTTCTCAAGTGACCTAGACATGCACTTCCCACTTTTCTCCATTTTCTTTAACCATCGCCAGTCCCCTGCCCATCACCCTCACCCTCACCCCCTCCACCACCCGATCCATGTACACATTGAACAGCCATGGCGACATGACACATCTCTATTGCAGTTCCATCTTTACCTGAGACCACTCGTTCTCTCCATTTCCTACTCTAACACAGGCTCTACTACTCTCGTAAAAACCCATGACTGCCCTTAACAGTTTTCCCCAATCCCATATGTCTGCAAATGTATGTGTATATGTGTATATATGTATGTATATGTGTATATATGTATGTGTATGTATTTATATGTGTGTGTATATATGCTGATACATTGTGACATGGTCGGTGAAATGGCAAATGAACTTCAATATCTCTAAGTGTAGCGTATTAAATGTAGGGATACACAACCCCGAAAATAGATACAGCTTAGATAACACGCTTTTAGAGAAAAATGAGTGCGAGAGAGACTTGGGAGTTCTAGTGAATCCGGACCTTAAAACCAGGAAACAGTGCATTAGCGCCAGGAATAAAGCTAACATAGCATTAGGTTCCATTGCTAGGACGGTAACGAAAAAAAATGCAGAGGTGATTATCAAACTGTATCTAGCGATAGTTAGACCCATCCTTGACTATGCGGTACAGTTTTGGTCTCCGTCCTATTGAATAGACATCAATTCACTAGAATCAGTACAGAGAAGAATGACCAAAATGATACATGGACTCAGAAATTTGCCTTACAAAGAGAGGCTTAGGCACCTTAATTTACACTCTGGAAAGACGCAGAGTGCGGGGTGATGTAATATAGGTGTTCAAGTGGATCAAAGGCTTTAACAAGGGTGATGCAAAAAAGGACATTATATTAAAACAACAGGGCAGGACTCGCAGTAATGGATTCAAACTGGACAAATTTAGATTTAAGAAAGAAATAGGCAAGAATTGGTATATCAATAGGGTGGTCAACGAATGGAATAGACTTAGTAATCATGTAGTGAGCGCTGAAACTATCAGTTGTTTTAAGAAAGGGTTAGACAACTTTATGGATGGGGATGACAGGTGGTGATGGATATGGAGCTGCCTAGTGTAGGCCTTATGGTCTCTTGCAGTCTCCTTCATTCTTATGTTCTTATGAGAGAGAGAGAGAGAGAGAGAGAGAGAGAGAGAGAGAGAGAGAGAGAGAGAGAGAGAGAGAGAGAGAGAGGGGGGGGGAGGGGAGAGAAATAAAAGAGAAAACAAGAGGCAAAAGAGATAAAAGAGAGACATAAGAGAGAAAGAAACAAGAAAAAGAAAAACAAGAGAGAAACAATACAGAGAGAGAGAGAGGGGGGAGAGAGAGAGAGGGAGAGGGAGAAAGAGAGAGAGGGAGAGGAAGAGAGGGTAGGAGAGAGAGGGAGATACAAGAGAGATGCAGGAGAGAGAGATACAAGAGAGATGCAAGAGAGACACAAGAAAGAGACAGAGAGAGAGGAAGGGAGGGTGGGAGAGAGAAGGAGATACAAGAGAGATGCAGGAGAGATACAAGAGAGATGCAAGAGATAGAGATACAAGAAAGAAAGGGAAACGAGAGAGAGAAAGAGAGAGAGGAAGGGAGGGTGGGAGAGAGAGGGAGATACAAGAAACAGAGAGAGAGAGAGAAAGAGAGAGAGAAAAGAGAGAGAAAGAGGGAGAGATACAAGAGAGAGAGATACAAGAGAGATAGAGAGAGAGAGGGAGGGAGAAACGAGAGAGAAGAGAGAGGGAAAACGAGAGAGAAAAGAGAGCGAGAAACGAGAGAGATACAAAAGAGAGTTATAAGGAGAAATACATGAGAGATATGAGAGAGAGACAAGAGAGGAAGAGACAAGAGAGGAAGAGACATGAGAGGGAGAGAAACGTGAGAGAGGGAGAGACAAGGAAAACTACTGAATATGATTTTTTTGCGAACCAATCATATAACAGAAACGTTATACGGGAACATACGATGGTTATTATGTGAATAATGCACCTGTCAGAATGGGAAAACTCGAAGTTGAGAACATCGAGACTTTACTCGATCCTGGTTCTTCGCGTCGTCTCTCTCACGGGTCAGACTTTGGCGCGAAGAGTTCTGGGGAGTCGACCAGGGATATGAGAGGAAGCAGCGTTTCCGGGGCTCTCGGCCCCCAGAACACTGGGAGGGTCGTCGGAGGGACCGAAGTAGTTCCTCTTCCGGTCCTGCGTCGAAGAGGCTCAACAGACAACAACGACGCAGATTTAGATTCGGTTCCTCCCCATGCCGAAGGAGATCCTGATGCAGGTCGAAGTGGAGTCCATGGTAAGATATGGAAAGTTCGGGAAGTTTTCAAGAGGATGAAAGAAAGAGCAGGAGAGGTTCAAAAATTCTGGAGTCAGAAGAAGATTCTAAAGGATAAATCCGGTCTTCTCATGGGCTGTTTTACTGAAGGCAATAAGAAAGTACCTGACTCGTAGGGTTCACAGAACAACAATATGGACAATTTCAGCTGTTACAAAGGAAATATCTGTGCTTGTTTCCCATTAACCAAAGAAAAGGATGGTATTAATATAGCAACTCCAACGAACAGCTTGATGAAACTTCAATGAACTTTTTTTCTAAAAGTAACAGGGCAAGGATGCATAATCTCCTGAGGACCATAAAAAAGAAAGGAAAATGTATCCGATTGAGAATGAAGACTGTTTCAGATGTAAATGAAAAACAAAAAAACAGAACTATAGAGAAATAATTCTCAAGATGACACTTTCCCTTCAAACCCAATGGGACAATTTAATCCTTCAAACACCATTCGATCTGATATAGAATCTGACAGGAAAAGGTTTCCAACAAATGTTTTTTCTCCGAACAGCGAACCGAAACTTTCTGGTCCCTCAAAGAGCGTTTTCAGAAAGATGAAAGCATTCAAGAAAAATATGAAATTTAGAATCAGATCTCAAACACAGGACGAGATTTCTAAAAATGTTTATAATGGAAACCAAAGGGAAAGTGAACATGGAAAGCAAAAAGAAGAAACCAACATGGGAAAATCTTACCGTGTCTTTCAATTTGCTTCTAATGTAAAAAGCCATTTACCCAAAATAATGAAGTTGCCAAAAAAGATATTTCCAAAGAAAAGAGAAATACTCTCCCAAGCAGATTTTGAAGCCAAATTTATGAGGACACAGTACTTCCCATCATCGTCAAAGGAAAACAAACTCGTTCCTCTTTTCTTTAAGAAGAAAGTTTTGGTCAAGGACAGGCTACAAGTGGAATCGAGCACCAAACGTCACACTCGGAAAAAGGTCAAATTTGACAATTCCTTCACTTTGCCCAAGACCACCAAATTCTTTGGAAAGTATTCTCAAGAACTCAAGGCCAAATCCACCATCGCTTCCCGAACGGACACCCTCGGTCTCAGACACTTCGAGTCCAAGAAGGAGCTCTTGGTCTTCCTAGCCGCCCCCCTCACCTTCCGACTTCGACAGGCTATCGAACTCGGGCTCTTCGAAGTGCGACAGTTGAAGCCGCTTTTTCGGCCCATCTAGATTTGGGTATTGACGTCAATGTTCTTGAGACGCCTCCTGTCACTACTACCGGAAGAAGGATGGTAATGGATGACATCTAAAAAGTGAGCTTACAAACAGTGACCAAAAACAGAAATAGTTATTACAACCTCACCATCTAAACGCAGGAAATGAAAAAAAAATAATAATAATAATAAAAAAAAAATAATAAATAAATAAGACAAGTAAACCTGGTCTAATGGCATTTCCTAACTCAAAACAGGAGCTGTGACTCTATAAGCCAGGGTAATGGAGCAAGCCTTTCGTTAGTTTGTTCGTTCGCTCGTTCGTTCGTTTTGCTCGTTCGCTTGTTCGTTCATTCGACCGTTCGTGTGTGTGTGTGTGTGTATTTACCTAGTTGTATTTTACGGGAAGGGGAGCTATGCTCGTGGTGTCCCGTCTTCATATCTCATTTTATCTAAACTATTTTTAAATTCATGTATTGTTTTTGCACACACCACTTTCTCATCTAACTTGTTCCAACTGTCTATTACTCTGTGAGGAAAGCTGTTCTTTTTCAAATCTCTTCTATAGCTGTCTTTTTTTATTTTCTTTCCGTGTCCTCTTGTATTTCTGTCATCCCATTTTATCAGATTCTCTCTATCAGTAATTTCCATGCCTTTCATGATTCTGTAAATAGCTATCAAATCTCCTCTCTCTCTTCTTTGCTCTAGTGTCAAGCTCAAGTTTTGCTAGTCTCTCTTCATATGATAGTTTTGAGAGTGTTGGTGCCAATTTTGTAATTGCTCTTTGTATTCTTTCAAGTTTTTTTTATACATTTTTTTGTACTTGGTGACCACATCGTTGCTGCATATTCCAATTTTGGTCTTATCAGGGTGATTAGGATTTTCTTCACCATTTCTTCATCCAGGTATGTAAATGCCACTTTGATTGTTCTTATTAAATTATAAGTTTCTCCAAAAATCTTATCTATATGTTTCTCAGGTGACATATTATTCATAACAATGACTCCCAGGTCCTTCTCATTTTCTAATTTTTTTATTCATTCTTATCACAAATTATATGATCCTGTTATTCTGTTTTTGCTTTTCCAAATTCCATTATACTACACTTTTTTGTATTGAACTCCATCTCCCACTTCCTACTCCATTCCTGTACTTTATATAGATCTCTCTGTAGTGATTCACAATCTTCTTCTGTTTTCACTCTTTTTAGTAGTTTTGCATCATCTGCAAAGAAGCTCATATAGCTTTCAATTCCTTCATCCATATCATTAATATATATAGCAAACATTATTGGGGCCAGTACTGTTCCCTGCGGAACACCGCTTATTACTTTATCCCATTTTGAGTGCTGGTCTCTTATCACTACTCTCATTTTTCTTTCTTGCAAAAAGTCTTCCATCCAATTTAGCAGTTTGCCCTGTATTCCTCCTTCAGTTTCTAATTTCTTAAGCAACTTCTTATGTGGTACTTTGTCAAAAGCTTTCTTTAGGTCTAGAAATGCACAGTCCGCCCATCCATCTCTTTCTTGTATTATATCTATTAGCCTTGAATAGAAACATATTAAATTGGTGACGCATGATCGTCCTTGTCTGAATCCAAATTGCCTTGGATTTAACACTTTGTTTTTTTTCTAAATATTTTACCCAACTACTTTTGATCATTCTTTCACAAAGTTTTGCTATTGTATTGTATTGCTATTGTATCCATCTGGTCCAAGCTTTGTCTCTTTTGTCTTTTAACTGTACCAGCATTTTACATATTCTTTTTCTTTTTTCTTTTTTTTTTGTCTTTTTTTTGTCTTGGGACATACTTTTCCACTCCTTTTTTGTAAATTTTTGTCAAAATATTCCATTTCTCTTCCACTGTTGTTTCTTCTTTGTATATTTCTTCCCAGTTTTCTTTTTGAAAGAATTCTCTTATTTTATCAAAGTTAGAGAGACTGGTCTATAGTTTGTAGGTTCTTCTTTATTTCCTCCTTTATATATAGGTACTATATTTCCTTTTTCCAATCTTCTGGAACTTTTCCTTCTTTAAAGGAAATGTTTAGTATGCTATGTATTTTGTCTGCCAGTTCATTCCTGCATTCTTTCAGAATCCAGTTTGCTATATCTGGTCCATGCGATTTTCTGACATCAAGATTACTCAAGTGTGTCAATATTTCATTCTTTGTTACTTCTATTTCTTCCATAGGGGGGACTTTCTCTTTCCATTCAATCTCTTCAGGTTGTATGTTCTCCCTTGTAAACACTGATTTAAAATGTTTGTTCATAATTTCCGCCATTTCCATTTCCTCAGTGTATTCAACTCCCCCTTGTCTTAATTTCTCCAAGTCTTGTTTGTTTTTCAGTTTATTGTTTACAAATCTGTAGAATAGATTTGGTTGATCTTTACACTTTTCTATGACATCTTTTTCATATTTTCTCTTTTCCTCTCTGCACGTTTGTACATATTCATTTCTATAACCGGTATATATTTTCCATTTTTCAGGTCTTCTGTCTTTTTTCCATCTGGTCCAGGCTTTGTCTCTTTTGTCTTTTAACTCCCTACAACTTTTGTTGTACCAGCATTTTACATATTCTTTTTTTTTTTTTTTTTTTTTTTTTGTCTTGGGACATACTTTTCCACTCCTTTTTTGTAAATTTTTGTCAAAATATTCCATTTCTCTTCCACTGTTGTTTCTTCTTTGTATATTTCTTCCCAGTTTTCTTGTTGAAAGAATTCTCTTATTTTATCAAAGTTTGTTTTTTCATACATTCTTCCTTTTCTATATTGCTCATTTCTTTTCATATATTTTTCTTCATTAAGTTCCAGTTCAATCAATATGTGGTCACTTTTACTTATTGGTGTTTTATATTCAATCTTGTCCACTATTCTAGGTTCAGATGTAATTATTAAGTCTAGTCTCGATGGTTCTTCTTCATTTCTATACCTGGTGTTCTCCTGTATCCATTGTGTCATTGTATGGTCAGTAATCATCTCAAGTAGAGCGTTTCCCCATGAGCCGTCTCCACCCTTTACTGTCATTTCTTCCCAGCAGATTTCTTTGCAATTAAAGTCGCCCATTATAACTATTCTTCCTCCATCTTCCACTATTTTATTTAATGTTATCTTTGTGTCCTCTAACATACTTTTATGTTCACTCTCCTCCCATGAGGCTGTTTTCGGAGGCACATAATTTATCAAAAAAAATTCTGCTCTTCTTATCTGTCTTCCACTTCTATCATAATCATCTCTACTGTATTCTTTCCATATATGACACCCTTCACGTTTATATCCTTCTTAGTCAGGAACATAACTCCACCCCCTTGCTTTTTCTCTCTATTTTTAATCCAATAATTATATGCATCATGTCCTACACTGTTGGGTGGTAGTGGGCCTTTTAATTTTGTTTCTACAATTCCCATTATGTCCGGTTCTTTTTCTTTCAAATAATCATTCAGCTCATTCAATCCTGTTATTAATCCATCTATATTTGTGTAAGACACTCTTAGTTTTCTGTCACTTCCATTGTGTTCACTGTTTCCCTTTTGTTTTTCTCTTGTATGTCGAACTGCCTTAGTTTCATATTCACTACTCTCCAATAGAATCTCTCTTTCTCTGACTCCGTTCTGCTCTCGTTTTTTTCTTAGCTTCAAGTCTTTTCTGCTTTTCTTATCCTCCTCCTTCTCCTTTTCTTTTTCTTTCTCTTCTTCCTCCTCCAACTCATTTTCTTCTTTCTCTTCCTCCTCCTCCACCTGCTCCTCCTCTTCTTCTCTTTCTCTCCTTCCTCCTTTTCCTCTCTCTCTTTTCTTTTGCTCTTCTTCCTTCTCTCTCTTTTTCCCTTCCATATCTCTTCCTCCTCCTCCTCTTCTTCTCCTTCTCTTCTCCCTCCTCCTACTTTTCTTCTTGTTTCTCTATTTTTTTCTTTTTCTCTTCTATTGCTATTCTTCCTTCTCTTCCTTTTCCCCTTCCATACCTCTTCCTCCTCCTCCTCCTTTTCTTCTTCTCTTTCTCTTCCTCCTCCTCCTTTTCTTCTTCTCTTTAACACGTGAAGGATTTACAAGTGAATTGGAGAAAGATCTTTGGGTCGGTCAAGGGACCGAGGGCCAGCCCCTCGGGGCTCTACCACCTGCTGATGGGTTTTGATGATGGGTAACATGGAGATCATCCTATCTGGCGTCCATCGCTGGTTCTAAGTGATGAACATAAGAACGTAAGAATGGGGGAGACTCCAAGAAACCATAAGGCCTACACTATGCACTTCCATGTCCATTAGCACCTTTCATACCTCTCCACAAATCTTGTCTTAAAACAACCAATTGAGACGGTTTTCGAACAATATTCGATTTTTTAGGGAGGAGGAAGAGGAAGAGGAGGAGGAGGAGAAGGCTGTTGGTGAGAGGAACAGGAGGGAGGGAAGAGGAAGGAGATATTGTTGGAGAGGGAAAGAGGAGGAGTGAAGAGGAGGGAGGAAGAGGAGGGAGGAAGAGGAGGAAGGGGATTGTTTGATGGGTGAAAGAGGAAGGGATGAAGAGGAGGGGGAAGAAGAGGGAGGAGTCTTGGAAAGGGAAAGAGGAGGGAGGAGGAGGAGGAGGAAGAAGAAGGGGGAGTGTTGGAGAGAGGAAGAGGGGGAAGATGAGGAGGAAAGTGGACGGGAAAGTGCTGGAGAGGGGAAGAGGAGAAGGGAAGAGGGATAGGAGGAGGAGGAGGAGGAGGAAGGAGTGTTCGGGAAGGGGAGAGGAGAGAGGAAGAGAAGAGGGAGAGAGAACCGGAAAGATGAGGAGAGAAGTGGAGGAGAAAATGCTGGAGAGTGGAAGAAGAGGGAGAGGGTGTTAAAGAGGGGAAGTGAAGAGGGGAAGAGGAGGGGATGTACTTGAGAGGGAAAGAGGAGAGGGGAAGGGGAGGGGAGTGTTGGCGAGGGCAATAGGAAAGGAGAGGGGAAGAGGAATGGGAGGAGGAGGAGGGGAGAATGTTGGAGAGGGGAGGAGGGGGTAGAAGAGGAGGGGGAGTATTGGTGAGGGGAAGAAGAGGGGAGAAGAGTGTGAGGGAGTGATAGTGATGGTAAGAGGAGGAGGGAAGAGGAGGGGGAGTATTGGAGAATTGAGTAGAGGGGAGAAAGAGGGGGAGTGTTGGAGGGAATAGGCGGGGGAATGTTGGAGAGGGGGAGAAGAGTGGAGAGTAGTAATGGGGTGCTTGGTGAGCAGAATAGAAGGGGGAAGAGGAGGTGGAGTGTTGGAGAGGGGAAGAGTAGAGGGGAGGAGGAGGGAAGGATATTAGGGAGAGTGTATGTGATAAGAAGAGGAAAGAGGAGAGAGAGTGTTGGAGAGGGGAAGATGAGAGGGTAGTGTTGGACTGCGGAGAGAGGAGAGAGAGAGAGAGAGAGAGAGAGAGAGAGAGAGAGAGAGAGAGAGAGAGAGAGAGAGAGAGAGAGAGAGAGAGAGAGAGAGAGAGAGAGAGAGAGAGAGAGAGAGAGAGAGAGAGAGAGAGAGAGAGAGAGAGAGAGAGAGAGAGAGAGAGAGCGGAGAGAGAGGGGAGAGAGAGAGAGCTAGAGAGAGGAAAGAGAGGAGAGAGAGAGAGAGGAGAGGATAGAGAGGACAGAGAGAGGACAGAGAGAGAGAGGGAGAGGGAGAGAGAGAGGAGAGAGAGGGAGAGGAGAGAGAGAGAGAGAGGAGAGTAGAGAGAGGAGAGAGAGGAGAGAGAGAGAGAGAGAGAGAGAGAGAGAGGAGAGAGAGGAGAGAGAGAGAGAGAGAGAGAGAGAGAGAGAGAGAGAGAGAGAGAGTAGAGAGGGGAGAGAGAGAGAGAGAGAGAGAGAGAGAGAGAGAGAGGACAGAGAGAGAGAGAGAGAGAGAGAGAGGAGAGAATGGGGAGAGAGAGAGAGAGAGAGAGAGAGAGAGAGAGAGAGAGAGAGAGAGAGAGAGAGAGAGAGAGAGAGAGAGAGAGAGAGAGAGAGAGAGAGAGAGAGAGAGAGAGAGAGAGAGAGAGAGAGAGAGAGAGAGAGAGAGAGAGAGAGAGAGAGAGAGAGATGGGGAGAGAGAGAGAGAGAGAGAGAGAGAGAGAGAGAGAGAGAGAGAGAGAGAGAGAGAGAGAGAGAGAGAGAGAGAGAGAGAGAGAGAGAGAGAGAGAGATGGAGAGAGAGGGAGAGAGTTTGTGTGCGTGGAAGTAAAAGTAGGGTGGGGGGGGGCGTCAAAGAGGGCGATGTTCTGGGCACAACCACCTACCTTCAAGCCTCGCAAGCACCAGATACAAGTTCCTGGCTCGCACAACGCCAATGTCAATCTTTTTTTTTCACAACCAACTACGAAGAGACAACTTTAAACTCTCGAACTACATAGACTAACTTATGAAAATAAAGATATGACAAGACGGCGGTGCGAAATACCCATACGCATTCCAGCACCCGAAAGCTTCGGTCCACAAAAGAAAAACAATGGTCATTGGCGTGAGGGCAATATTTCTCTTTTTCCAATATTTCTGCTTAGTTTTATTCAGCTGGGGGAAGACCCACGCCCTTTCACGATGAACGACCCGTGTGCTGTTCGTCAGTGCTTCTTTGGTCTTACTGACGGACACAAAAATTCCCTGGGAGGACCGAATGACGAGGCGCGAGGAAGGCGAGGATGAAGTCTGCCCACGTAAGTGAAGATGCATGGTGCTCCTCACCATTTCATGCACCACAGGCAACGGGGACTCGAATCCGCACATTCTGCGAAGTCCCCGTGCCAGTCTCGCCCGTTCACTGCGAATTCTTCTTGCGCTTCTAACTCACCATCGGTGTCTTGAGTAGTTTCCGGTGAGGCATTCCATGGCGACGTTTGGCACAACGGGCAATAAGGGCATTCGCACTCGCAATCCATCACAAGTGGAGACGTGGGCGAGCAGGCGAAGCACTGGTCCTTATGGACATAATGGGCGACCTCGCTAGAGCTCCAGGACCCACAACGACTATGGGATTCGGTTACGCTCGTCACTTCGGCGTGGCTGTGTGCGCAAGCGTGTGGATAGGGGCTTTCTGTAAAGGGCGCTGTCATTTCTATTTCCGTTTCTTCATTGGACCCATCTACTATTGTATTCATTAGGTATCCATTAAGAACTTCTACAGCGTCTGGCTCGTATGCCACATTTGAAACTCCTTCATCCAGTGTTTCGACCTCCACTGGTGATGTACCTGCACAGCTACGTTCTGTTAGAGCCTGGGGACATTCCAACTGCAGGTCAATTTTCTTCTCTCTCCGCGTGCCTTTTCGCCTTCCGACCTTGCATCGTCTTCGTCTTACACTTGCCCGGTCAGTGCTTTCAAAAGACTTCCCTTTCGTTTCGGCTGGCAATCTTTGTATTTTATCACTGTTGCAATTATCTCTGGTGCCAAACCCATCTTTATCAAGTTCCAGTTCCTCGCTGCTTAAACCTCTTAACCCCTTCCATACGCACACGTAGGCGTCATGAGGAGCAAGTGGATTCGCGACGCTGCCATATCGGCGTCTTGATTATATTTATTGTAGTCGCCCCTGCGTTTTTACATTCTCCCAAATGTGACCTGAATCCCATTCTCTGTGGTTTTCAAAATTCGCGGGTGAGAGAACGATCGATATAAGCGGTGACTATATTTTATGATGCGAGTATTATTACGACACGTCGTACGGCTGGCATTGGCTGCTGCCCGCGAGATTTAAGTCCGGAGTGAAGTGGAAGAATATAATTCCCCTCGGGGGCATTATTGTCGCCGTCGTTATAGGGTCGCTTCGTACTCCTCCTCGAGCCAATTGCACGCGCCGAAGTTTTGCTTGATCGAGACGTCATCATGTTCTCCACCTAAAATAATCCACCCCCAAGGTCTCCCAGGGGAGCCCCGGGCCCTCCATCACTTTCGAGGCCACGTGGGACGGGCCAAGATGAACCACAGCAACATTACGTGGAAGTGGTCAACCACTGTTCTGTTGCCTTGTTTATTCTCCGTTATTTTATTTTTTCTACATTTTTCATAATAGAATTTATATCTGTTGCGTGACTACATAACGTGTTTGCACACGAGTAAGGAATATTTTTTCCTCATCTTACTCGAAATATTATTTCATATAAGTTGTACGAGCCAATGTTCCTATTTTAATATTTCATGAAACCCTATATTCGTAACAAATATCTCAAGGCTGCTGGAAAAAAGAGGTGTTTGGGCTGTTATCATTTTGGACCACTTCATAAAAGGAGAGAAAGTGAGAGAAAAGAAGAGAGGAGAGAGAGGAGAGAGAGGAGAGAGAGAGAGAGAGAGAGAGAGAGAGAGAGAGAGAGAGAGAGAGAGAGAGAGAGAGAGAGAGAGAGTGTGTGTGTGTGTGTGTGTGTGTGTGTGTGTGTGTGTGTGTGTGTGTGTGTGTGTGTGTGTGTGTGTGTGTGTGTGTGTGTGTGTGCGCGTGCGTGTGGTTATAGATTTGGAGCTCAATATACAACCAGATACTCGGCCTCTGTCATGCGTTTCGTCAGGGCGAAGGCACCACGGGGAGGCTGAATGCTAACTACTGTACAGCAGTTAGGAGTCCGAGGCTTCGATGCACATTGTGTATCGCTGGCGCCTTTGAACCATGACCACCCCCCACCCCCGCAATCCCTGCACCCCCGCTCCACTCTGGGGTGAAAGAACCCCGGAGGAACACTCAACTCTACCTCCCACCCTCCTAAAGAGAGGGAAGGGAGAGAGAAAGAGAGAGAAGTGAGAGAAAGGTGAGAGAAAGAGAGGAGAGAAAAGAGAGATATACGGAGAGAGAGAGAGAGAGAGAGAGAGAAACACACAGAAAGAAACGGAAAGACACACGGAGAGAGACGGATAGAGAGACACATGGAGAGATAGAGAGAGGAGAAAAGAGGAGAGAGGAGAGGAGAAAAGAGGAGAGAGGAGAGGAGAAGGGAG
>NC_134784.1:853716-943716 GCF_046742065.1 Oratosquilla oratoria
AAACTGAAGACTCAGTTATTAAAGTGATGAGACAGAAGGAGAATATAGTAAGAGACTTAGCAGATAGAAAGAAATGTATAATTATATTAGGAATGGAAGAGAAACATAACCCAGATAGAACCACAAGAATCAAAGAGGAAAATGAAAAAGTAAGCAGTTTACTAAAATTAGTTCAGGAAGATGAACCAGAAATAATGAAACAAATCGAAGAGAAGTTTAGGCTCGGAAAGTATAGTACAGATAAGACCAGACCAATTAAGATTAAATTCAGGTCACAAACGACGGCAGAGAATATCTTATCCAAAACAGGGAAACTAGCAACAAGTGAACAATATAAAAAGGTATGGATAAAAAGGGAAATGAATAAAGAGGAAAGAGAGGAAGAAAAAGAGAAAAGACTTGAAGCTAAGGAAAAAAACGAGACCAGAACGGAGTCAGAAAAAGAGAGATTCTATTGGAGAGTAGTGAAAGTGAAAGTAAGGAAATTCGACATACTAGAGAAAAACAAAAGGGAAATAGAGAACACAATGGAAGTGGCAGAAAACTAAGAGTGTCTTACACAAATATAGATGGATTAATAACAGGATTGAATGAGCTGAATGATTATCTGAAGGAAAAAGAACCGGACATAATGGGAATTGTAGAAACAAAATTAAAAGGTCCACTACCACCCAACAGTGTAGGACATGATGCATATAATTATTGGATTAGAAACAGAGAGACAAAACAAGGGGGTGGAGTTATGTTCCTGACTAAGAAGGATATAAACGTGAGGTGTGTCACATATGGAAAGAATACAGTAGAGATGATTATGATCGAAGTGGAAGACAGAGATAAGAAGAGCAGAAAGTTTGTGATAAATTATGTGCCTCCGAAAACAGCCTCGTGGGAAGAGAGTGAACATAAAAGTATGTTAGAGGACACAAAGATAACATTAAATAAGATAATGGAAGATGGAAGAATAGTTATGATGGGCGACTTTAATTGCAAAGAAATCTGCTGGGAAGAGATGACAGTAAAGGGTGGAGACGGCTCATGCGGAAACGCTCTACTTGAGATGATTACTGACCATACAATGACACAGTGGATACAGGAGAACACTAGGTATATAAATGAAGAACCATCGAGACTAGACCTAATAATTACATCTGAACCTAGAATAGTGGACAAGATTGAATATAAAACACCAATAAGTAAAAGTGACCACATATTGATTGAACTAGAACTAAATGAGGAAAAATACATGAAAAGAAATTAACAATATAGAAAAGGAAGAATGATGTATGAAAAAACAAACTTTGATAAAATAAGAGAATTCTTTCAAAAAGAAAACTGGGAAGGAATATACAAAGAAGAAACAACAGTGGAAGAGAAATGGAATATTTTGACAAAAATTTATAAAAAAAAAAAAAAAAAAAAAGGAGTGGAAAAGTATGTCCCAAGACAAAAACAAGAAAAAGAATATGTAAAATGCTGGTACAACAAAAGTTGTAGGGAGTTAAAAGACAAAAGAGACAAAGCTTGGACCAGATGGAAAAAAATACAAAAGGCCTGAAAAATGGAAAATATATACTTGTTATAGAAATGAATATGTACAAGCGTGCAGAGAGGAAAAGAGAAAATATGAAAAAGATGTCATAGAAAAGTGTAAAGATCAACCAAAACTATTTTACAGATTTGTAAACAACAAACTGAAAAACAAACAAGATTTGTAGAAATTAAGACAAGGAGGAGTTGAATACACAGAGGAAATTGAAATGGCGGAAATTATGAACAAACATTTTAAATCAGTGTTTACAAGGGAGAACATACAACCTGAAGAGATCGAATGGAAAGAGAAAGTCCCCCCTATGAAATAAATAGAAGTAACAAAGAATTAAATATTGAAACACTTGAGTAATCTTGATGTCAGAAAATCGCATGGACCAGATGAAATAGCAAACTGGATTTTGAAAGAATGCAGGAATGAACTGGCAGACAAAATACATAGCATAATAAACAGTTCCTTGAAAGAAGGAAAAGTTCCAGAAGATTGAAAACAAACAAACAAATATAGTACCTATATATAAAGGGGGAAATAAAGAAGACCCTACCAACTATAGACCAGTCTCTCTAACAAGTACAATAGCAAAAATTTGTGAAAGAATTGTCAAAAGTAGATGGGTAAAATATTTAGAAAAAAACAACGTGCTAAATCCAAGGCAATTTGGATTCAGACAAGGACGATCATGCGTCACCAATTTAATATGTTTCTATTCAAGGCTAATAGATATAATACAAGAAAGAGATGGATGGGCTGACTGTGCATTTCTAGACCTAAAAAAAGCCTTTGACAAAGTACCACATAAGAAGTTGCTTAAGAAATTAGAAACTGAAGGAGGAATACAGGGCAAACTGCTTAATTGGATGGAAGACTTTTTGCAAGAAAGAAAAATGAGAGTAGTGATAAGAGACAAACACTCAAAATGGGATGAAGTAATAAGCGGTGTTCCACAAGGAACAGTTCTGGCCCCAATAATGTTTGCTATATATATTAATGATATGGATGAAGGAATTGAAAGCTATATGAGCTTCTTTGCAGATGATGCAAAACTACTGAAAAAAGTGAACACGAAAGAAGATTGTGAATCACTACAGAGTGATCTAAATAAAGTACAGGAATGGAGTAGGAAGTGGGAGATGGAGTTCAATACAAAAAAGTGTAGTATAATGGAATTTGGAAAAAAAAAACAAAAACAGAATAACAGGATCATATAAATTGGGAGAAGGAATAAAAAAAAGTAGAGAATGAGAAGGACCTGGGAGTCATTGTTATGAATAATATGTCACCTGAGAAACATATAAATAAGATTTTTGGAGAAACTTATAATTTAATAAGAACAATCAAAGTTGCATTTACATACCTGGATGAAGAAATGGTGAGGAAAATTCTAATCACCCTGATAAGACCAAGATTGGAATATGCAGCAACGATATGGTCACCAAGTACAAAAAAAAATATAAAAAAAAACTTGAAAGAATACAAAGAGCAATTACAAAATTGGCACCAACACTCTCAAAACTATCATATGAAGAGACTAGCAAAACTTGAACTACAGACACTAGAGCAAAGAAGAGAGGAGATTTGATAGCTATTTACAGAATCATGAAAGGCATAGAAATTACTGATAGAGAGAATCTGATCAAATGGGATGATAGAAATACAAGAGGACACGGAAAGAAAATAAAAAAAGACAGCTATAAAAGAGATCTGAAAAAGAACAGCTTTCCTCACAGAGTAATAGAGATTTGGAACAAGTTAGATGAGAAAGTGGTGTGTGCAAAAACAATACATGAATTTAAAAATAGTTTAGATAAAATGAGATATGAAGACGGGACACCACGAGCATAGCTCCCCTTCCCGTAAAATACAACTAGGTAAATACGCGCGCGTGCGCGCGGGGGGTTACAATATTCAACGTGACATATACACGTTTTCATTCTTTGCGACATACCATACGTTCATAGAAAACTTAGTGCAGAAACAGTAACAGAAGTGTTCCATAGTTACATGCAGGTGTTCAGGAAATTTACATTCAAAGTAAAATATCTATAAAAGATTACGGTAAGATAGATGAGGAAAGAAGGATTACTTATGCCCGTGCGGAGATGGACTGCAATTATGCAACACGCAAATGCAAGGCCACGATAAATGGCACCAAAATAATGAATAAATGAGCAAGGGACCAGGACGATGACGCCTGCCTTCACCAATACAAATTTCCCCGGATACATCTTCGTTCCCCAGATCCACTCGGGAATCCGGCCCAGAGTCCGCACTGCCGTCATCCTCATTGGGAGGGACTGGATTGCCAAGGGCCATGAACGACACTCGCTCGGACGATACTTCGGCGCGTGGAAGAAGGAGTGGCAGACGGAATGCCCTCAAGAGGCCAACAGGCGACGGCGATGGCAGCGACCCTCACCAAGAAGGATTCAAGAGACTCAGAGCCAGTTATGATCCAGAGGTCAGTCGCCAATAGGTTGCCAAGGAGAGAAATTGACCGGAAGCCCAGGGGCAAAAAAGGCGAACAAATAAGAAAAGTACATTCTCTCGAAAGCCCAAAGTGAAACAAACCAAGTTTAGGGCACGAAATAAAAGAAAATATTCTGGGACAGAACAGCAGGACGTGTGCGGACAATTAGCCGACAGACAGTTAGCCGACAGACAATTCGCCGACTACTTATTTTTAAAATCATTATACTAAACTACTTATTGTTAAGATTGTTATTCTAAACCAATTATTGCTGATATCGTTATGCTAAACAACTACTTTTGAAATCGTTATGCTAAACCACTTATTTTCAAATGCTTTTCCAGAACAAACTTTACTAAGTTTATTTTTCCAAGCCCTTCAGTATCAGTCATGGAGTTCATCAAAACGGAACGGGGAGGCAAAAAACTTCTTTTCGAGGGATACGCCTACATTATTGATAAAACCAGAGAATCAAAAACGTATTGGAGATGTGCTAATCGTAATAACTGCAATGCAAGATTGACTACGATCGACAAAGTAATTAGCAGAACTCCTTCTGAACACTCCCATCCACCAACTCCTATTGAAAATCGAGCTTTAAAAGTTAAAGAAGAAATAAAGCTTATTGCGGCCCGATCTGAGGAAATGCCGAGCTCTATTATTGATAGTGCAACTTCAGATATCCCTGTGACCATTGCTGGAGCTTTACCAAAAAAGGATTCTCTCAAACGTACAGTGCGACGGAAGAGACCCGGTCTTAAAGAAGATGAGCTATATAAGACTCCGAGAGGTGATAATTTTTTACTCTTTGAAAATGAAGAGGTTTCTATTTTCGGAACTTTGAAAAATCTGGAAATCTTATCCAAGAAAAGTGAGTGGTTCTGCGACGGGACTTTTGACTCTGCACCTTTGGGTAAGCAGCTATACTCGATCCATGCGCTAATTACTGAAAAAAAAAACAGTGCCGCTACTTTATTGCGTGACAAACAGTAAATCTGAAGCGGATTATGATTTAATATTTAACTTCATTAAAGAAGGAAGAAATGTAAATGTGACCTCAATTACAGTAGACTTTGAAAAAGCAGCTATAAACTCCATTAAACGCAATTTTCCTCACGTTTCTATTTATGGCTGTTTTTTTTCACTTTGGACAGTGTTTGTGGCACAAGATACAGACTATGGGTTTACAATCGTGGTACAACGACCGAGAAAATGCATTTATTGTAAAACAGCTGCAAGCACTAGCTTTCGTACCACCTGATGATGTGCCTTTTTTGTTTGAACAATTTATTAATTCTTTAGATGCACAAACTGATGAAATTTTGGAAGATTTCTTGTCTTATTTTGAGTGTACATGGTTAGGAATCGTGCAGCGTGGTAGACGTAGACGACCTTTATTCGACATTTTGTTATGGTCGTGTCACTACAGAGTGCTGAACGATCTGCCGAAAACCAACAACTCGCTGGAAGGGTGGCATCACGCCTTCAGTAGAAGAGTAAATGTCCATCACCCTAACTTATCAAAATTAATTCAAAAGCTCAGGATTGAGCAATCAAGCACAGAAATTCTAATAGAACAGGCATTTTCAGGAGCTGTTTCAAGGGAAAACAAAAAATATATTCGTGTTAATTAAGGAAAGACTGAAAAAACTTGTACTCAACTATGACTTCGAAGATGGTTTGCAATTTTTAAGAGCTTGTGCACACAATCTTATCAATTAAATCGTTTTTCTAAATTTTTGAGATGAATATTATGTTTTTATCTTTTAATTTGTTCCCTTTTATTTTGATCTTTAATTCTTTTTTTTTATAAATCTTTTGTACTTATAAAGTCTTTTTATGTAAGTTTTAATTTATTTTAATAAAGCGTTTATGTATTAACCATTTTTATATCCTTTTTAAGATGAACTCCATGACTGATACTGAAGGGCTTGGAAAAATAAACTTAGTAAAAGCAAGATGAAAGTTTGGTCTGACAAAGCATTTGAAAATAAGTGGTTTAGCATAACGATTTCAAAAGTAGTTGTTTAGCATAACAATCATAACAATAAGTAGTTTAGTATAATGATTTTAAAAATAAGTAGCTTAGTATAGTATAGTAACCATGAATATTATGTTTTTAGCTTTGAATTTTTTTCCTTTCATTTGGATGTTTTTTGTTTGTTTTTTTTTATAAATAAATTTAATGTACGTATGATCGATCAATTGTCCTGTCGGCCAATTGTCTTATCGACCAATTGTCCTGTCGGCGAATTGTCTGTCGGCTAACTGTCCGTCGGTCAATTGTCTGTCGGCTAATTGTCTGACTACCCAGCAGGATGGGCACGCACTGACAGAAAGTGTCGGATTTCAAATGAACCCAAGTCAACAAGAGGGCAGAGCACAAGCCATTGGGTTCGCATACACAAGACGCTCAGGCCAAGACAAAATGGAAGCCGAAACGCGAGTCGCTGAAAGCTCTGAGGGGACATGTTTCGATTTAGCCGACTTTGAAGTGCAAGTCGAAGAGCCACCTCCGGAGAGTCCCTACCCATCCACTTCCACACGTAGTAACAATGCCGAAGTTCTTCACGTCGTGGACTCGCACAGTTACAGTTGCTCTACGTCCACAAGTCCAAGCTAGGTCGCGACACATTTCTATTCGGACTCTGACAGATGCTCGACCTATTCGCCTGCGTCTTCGCTCTTGATGGAATGCGAGTGCGAGTGTCCTCACTGCCCGTTGTGCCCAACCTCGCCGCGGGACAGCTCGCATGATTAGACAGAAGATTACGAGATCAGTGCATCGCGACAAGAATTCGCCAGCAACGGGCAAGACCGGCACGGGGACTTCACAGAAAGTCCGGACTCGAGTCCCCGTTACCTGTGGTGCATGAAATGGTGAGCAGTACACCGGCACCTTAACTCCCGTTAAAGGAGGAGGCCTGGGGAGGGCGAGGAAGGAGTCCGTCACTCCTCGGTCTGGTCCGGAAGTCTTCTTGGAGCAAGAAAACCAAAGACTGTCCAAGTTCCCACACTGGCTCCTTCGGTCCTCCCGGCGAATAATATAAATTGGCCGTCAGCAAGACAACAGAATAAGGCTCACGAACAGCACACGGGTCGTTTACTCGTATTGTGAAAGAGAACGGGTCTTCCCCCAGCTGAATAAAACTAAACAGAAAAATACCTATGATGGAAACACAAATATTGCCAATGACCACGTTTTTTGTGGACTAAGCTCTCGGGTACTTGAATTTTTATGGCTATTTCGCACCGCCGTCTTACCATATCTACGTAATTCGAGAGTTTATAGTGTCCTGTCTTTTCGTAATTGGTTGTAAAGAGAAGCTAACCATTGGTGTTTTGTCAGCCAGTAACTGCTATTTGGTGCTTGTGAGGCTTGAACGTAGGTGGTGGTGTGCCGCATGAACCGGGCATTCTAATTGCACGAGTGTACACGTTACCTGTTGAACAAGTAGATTGGCGACAAACGACAACACCAACACCGATTACTAAACTAGCATTTCCAGAAAGATAATCTAACTCAATACTCCAACAACCCCTCCAGACACAAGACATAAGCCCCCACAGAACCCTCCCACACACACACACACACAGCAGAAAAGAGCCACACCGACAGTGTCCCTGTGCTCAGGACACCATCCAGTATTACGACAGCACCAACACAGAATAGACCTAACCATACATTCAAACTGCCCCCAGATGCAACCACCACACACAAGACGGAACACCTCAACCTACAGTGCCCCACATTAATTAACAATCACTGGAAAACACAATCTCTTCCCTACTTAGTTTTGTTCAGCTGGGGGAAGGCCCGTGCTTTTCACGATGAACGACCCGTGTGCTGTTCATCAGAATGCTTCTATTCTATTGTCTTATTGACGGTCATTAATTAGCCTGGAGGACCGAAGGACGAAGCGAAGATGAAGTCTGCCCTGTTGATCGATTCACGGACGGTCAGGTCGCTTCCGTCCTCGAGGGGCAAGTTTCACCTCCCTTGTAGTCACTGTCACCACCACTGTCAGACCTCTTCCTCTATTCTGTTAGTAGTCACTTAATTTCCCCTCACGTCTTTTCTTATAAGTTTTCCAGTCCTTTTTAAGCAGTAGGCCCCATGCCTAGTTTCCTTTAGTCTCACTAGTTTCCAAGTTCATTAGGCCCCATGCCATGTACTTCAAATCAGTCCTGGGGTAAAGAAATTGGTACTTTTCTTCTTTCACTGTAATTTCACAGTCTTGGTACACTCAGGATCTCTCTCTCTCGTCTCCTCACACCGTCTCTCGAGATCCCCGTATCCTACGCTTAGCTACCTTCGTCTGACGTCACTAATTTTTCTAATCCAATCTCCTCTGACTTCTCAAATAAATGTCACTCCTTATGGGCGTGACTTTGAATTCATGCACCAATAGTTTTTCCTCCTTCTCCACCTTTTCTCCAATCCGGAAAGCCGTTACAATGTCACTAGCAATATCGTTTACCTCAGCATTGTCAAACGAAGAATAACTTGCGCTTACAGTTTTGATTACATCAGCGATTATAAAGCAGTCACCTCCGTCGGTGTGTTTACATAGACATAACGTCGCCTTCAATGTTATTAAACAGTAGGCGTCGAGTCTGGACTTGTTGACTAATCTGATTTGCATTCGCTACCGGCCTCTTACACAAGGAACCAACTCCCGTCCAAGGGAGCTGGGGACAACTGGCCAGTGTTGCCGTTCGTAGAATTTTTGCTGCGGAATGTAGAATAATGACGACATCTGGCAACTGCCTGTAGCTTTTTTTTCCTCATTCGCCACTTGGCAAAAGATCGACATAATAACTACCTATATAGTATGTAAATGGTAGTAATACGTGTTAAGGATGACAAACTTTCATCACTTGCATCAGTGTTCAGTTATAAAAGAAGTGTGTTCGTATTTTGTTTATGGAGTTTGCAATTATTTTGTTATAGTGCAGAAAATATGTACATTTTGGATGTGTAACTGTACGCATCACAGAATTCTGTTTTTTCCTTTGTTTTTGTTAGTAACCAATAATGCCGTGTGTGGCGCTGTTCATTCGGAGAGAGAAAATAAATACAAACATCATCCAGCAGCCGGTTCTGTTCATCACCTTCACTATTGAATGCCTGTATTACCCTATCAGGATGACTTCAGCCACAACAGGTTATGGGCCCAGGCACAGGCTCGTTTTCGACGGTGATGGGGATAAATACGAGGTATGGGAAGCGAAATTCCAAGGTTACCTGACAACCAAGAAACTGGACAGCGTGTTGACGAAGACATCACCGAGTACAGACGAGAATAAGGAAGTATATGCCGAGCTGATTCAACTGCTGGATGATAGGAGCATAGCTCTTATTATTAGAGATGCAACGGACAAAGGCAAGGAAGCGTTAGATATTTTAAGAAATTACTATCTGGGTGCAAGTAAACCGAGAGTGATTTCTCTGTACAAGAAGTTGACGACACTCAGATTAGCTAGTGATGAGGAGTTAATAGACTTTATTTTAAGAGCTGAAGCAGCTACAGCGGCACTGAAGAAAGCAGAAGAAAATATAAGTGACAGCATGCTTATAGCCATGGTGCTAAATGGACTCCCTACAGCATATGACACAATCAGCACAGTGATGGAGCAACGAGAAAAACAAATGACTTTTCAAGAATTCAAGAAGGCACTCATGAGCTATGAAGAATCAGGAAAGTTGAAAAGCTCACGCGAAGAAGAAAACGTGATGAATGCAAACAGTGACAGAGGCAGGTATATATTTAAATGTTTTATATGTGGCAGACCAGGCCACAAGGCCTATCAATGCCTCAGGCGAACTAGTGGTGACCAGAAGAAACCTAGCAAGTGGTGCAGTCTGTGCAGATCTAATACACACAACACACACCAGTGCAAAAGGAAGAATGCAACCACAGCACACACAGTGAGCAGTGAGGGAAATGGAACAACCGAAGGAGACAGTAGCGACGAAGGAGACGGCACTCACAGCTTCGTATTCCAGACCAGCACTCAATCAACTAGAATTAAGGCAGGTACCAGCACATTACTGGTAGACAGTGGTGCATCAGTACACATTATAACTGATAAATCTAAGTTTATTAAGTTCAACAAAAACTTTGAACCAGATAAGCAAGTAATGCAACTTGCAGACGGTAGCAAGCAAATTGGGACTGTGTTAGGCAAAGGTGATGCCAGTGTAGTGCTAAATGATATTAATGGGAAGCCAAAAGAAATGATTATGAAAGATGTGTTGTATATCCCATCATACAAATTCAACATTTTTTCTGTTCCAGCTGCCACAAGAAAAGGTGTATGTGTAAACTTTGAACCAAACCATGCAGAGCTCATGACATCAGATGGCTCTATATTCAACGTGGAACGGCAGGGTAATCTGTATTTTATTAACAATGTTTATGTTGGAAATACCCAGAAACATAGTAACCGCACAGCCGAAGAGTGGCACAAGGTACTTGGTCATTGTAATATGAAGGATGTTCGGAAGCTTGAGGGGGTAGTCGATGGTATGCACATTTCAGGTGACAGAGAGGATGTAAATTGTGAAACCTGCATTTTAGGCAAGATGAGTAAATTTAGAAATAAGGAACCTGATACAAGGGCTACAAATAGTTTAGAATTAGTACATAGTGACATAACTGGCCCAATGAATGTAGTTGGTAAAGGCGGATTCAAATATGCTATAACATTTGTTGATGATTACTCTGGTAACTTTATGGTCTATTTATTGAAAGACAAGAAAGATGCATTATCAGCCACAGAAAGGTATTTGGCTGATACTGCTCCTTTGGGCTCAATCAAACGTATGAGAACTGACAATGGTGGTGAGTATATATCTAAAGAGTTTAAGTCTTTGATGGTGAAACACAAGATAAAGCAGGAATACACAGCCCCTTATTCCCCACATCAAAATGGCACAGCGGAACGCTCATGGAGAACTCTTTGTGAAATGGCAAGATGTTTGTTATTGGAGGCAAATTTACCCAAGACAATGTGGCCATATGCATTGAAAGCTTCTGCATACATAAGGAACCGGTGTTATAATTCAAGGGTAGGGAAGACACCTGTAGAAGCAATGTCTGGGAGAAAACCTAACTTAAGTAACATGCACGTATTTGGCACAATATGCTATGCATATATTCAAAATTGTAAGAAGTTAGATGCACGTTGTAAAAGGGGGGTATTTGTGGGGTATGATGGGCAGAGCCCTGCTTATCTTGTGTATTTTCCTGACCAAGAGGAAGTAAGGAGAGTAAGATGTGTAAGATTTATGGATAAACATGAAGTAGAAATGCCAAAGTCTAATATCTATGAAAGCGATAGTGATGATGAAGTGACGTGTCGTCCCACATCACAAGTTCATCAGCCAGCAGTAAAGGATTCTGAACAGACAAAGAATGAGAACAAAACTAGTAAGCTAAACATTGAAGGGAAAAATCCTCCAAGAGTGAGGAACCCACCTAGGTATCTAAATGACTATGTTGTAGAGAAAGATGATGATGATTATAATTTAGCAGGATACACCACCTATTATTGTCATAAGGTATGTGAGGTCCCAGGGACTTATTTAGAAGCTATGCAGTCCCCAGAGTCACATTTATGGCAAAAAGCAATGGAAGAGGAAATTGATGCCCTAACAGAAAATGACACTTTTGATCTAGTAAGGTTACCTGATGGTAAATCAGTTATAGGAGGTAAGTGGGTTTTTAATGTGAAAAATGACCCAGATAGTGGTGACAGATATAAAGCCAGGTTCGTAGCGAGAGGCTTTTCCCAAGTTCAAGATATAGACTATCATGAAACATTTTCACCAACAGCCAGACTTACTTCATTGAGAATGTTATTGCAATTAGTTGTACAAAGTGATTATATAATCCATCAGATGGATGTCAGCACCGCATATTTAAATGCAGATATTGACTGTGAGATTTACCTTGAGCAACCAGAAGGATTTGTAAAAACTGATGAATATGGTAATAAGCTAGTTTGTAAATTAAGGAAGTCTCTGTATGGCTTAAAACAGAGTGGCAGAAATTGGTATAAATTATTGCATAGCAGTCTAACCGAGGAGGGGTTTGTACAATCGCAAACTGACCATTGTGTATATCAGAGAACAGATGAAACATCTACTGTATGGATTCTGTTTTGGGTTGATGATATAGTCATAGCTGCTAGTGATAATAAGGTGCTAAATTCTGTCAAGATGAATATGAATAAGAAATTCAAAATGAAAGATTTGGGCAAATTATCATGGTTCCTTGGCATTGAGTTTGTATTTAATGACTGTTGTATAATAATGAATCAAAAGAGGTACTGTGAGAAAGTTCTAGAACGATTCAATATGTCAGACTGCAAACCGAAGTGTATCCCATGTGATCCAGGTATCTGTAAAATAATAGACTGTGAATCCTATGTACTAGATAATCCTAAGCACTATAGGAGAATAGTGGGTAGTCTAATTTATATCATGACTGCAACCAGACCTGACTTATGTTTTGTGGTTACCAAGTTATCACAGTATATGTCAAAACCAACTGTAAATCATCTTGGTTTAGCTAAACATGTTTTAAGGTATGTTAAAGGAACACTTGACTATGGTTTGAAATTTGGTAAATCAAAAGCAGGATTGAAATTAACAGGTTACTGTGATTCTGACTGGGGGTCTGCTGAGGACCGCCATAGTATTACTGGTTATTGTTTCAAAATGAGTGCCCATGGTCCACTTATATCCTGGAAGTGTAAGAAACAAAGAGTAGTGGCTCTTTCCACTTGTGAGGCAGAATATGTAGCTATCAGTCATGCTGTACAAGAATGTAATTTTTTAGCACAACTCTATGCAGATATAACAGAATGTCAGAGAGACACTATAATACTGTTTGTAGATAACCAAGGTGCTATAGCCTTAGCTAAAAACCCAGTGTATCATCAAAGATCAAAGCATATAGACATCAGATACCATTTTATCAGAAGTCAGATCGAAAATGGATCTGTCAAATTAGTGTATGTACCCTCAGATGAAAATGTTGGAGATATATTTACTAAACCTCTCTCCGAGGGTACTTTGTGCAAGTTTAGCACAATCAGAGGGTGATTTCAGTTTGAGGGGGGGTGTTAAGGATGACAAACTTTCATCACTTGCATCAGTGTTCAGTTATAAAAGAAGTGTGTTCGTATTTTGTTTATGGAGTTTGCAATTATTTTGTTATAGTGCAGAAAATATGTACATTTTGGATGTGTAACTGTACGCATCACAGAATTCTGTTTTTTCCTTTGTTTTTGTTAGTAACCAATAATGCCGTGTGTGGCGCTGTTCATTCGGAGAGAGAAAATAAATACAAACATCATCCAGCAGCCGGTTCTGTTCATCACCTTCACTATTGAATGCCTGTATTACCCTATCAGGATGACTTCAGCCACAACAATACGGATGTTATAAGAAGTAACTGACAAATTGTATTCATTTGATTGATGAAAGGCCTACTACAAATATATCTAGTAGACATAATAAGGTAATTTCAAATTCCTCTTTCCGTAGAATAAAATTCCTCATAGAAAACTCAGCTTTTTACTTTGGATATATCTTTTCTTACTATGTTTACACATATTTTTGAACATAACTGTGCAGTGCACTGGCAAATTATTGTAAAAATATGCAAACCGAGGCAAAATGCATTCGAACTATGAAGCAGAACTAGTCAGTTTTGTGGTTGCCTTCTTAATAGCCGCACTTCAAGGATCACTCCGAGACGAGCCCTGCCTATTTGCTAGTGTGTTCAACTGATAAAATTTTCTCTAATACTACTGCGTGCATAACACACACGAAACAATAGTCCTCTAAACAGTCAAAGTATCACAAGTAAGTAATCTTCCATGAGTGTACCGAATCTGACAAAGTTACCCCTTTACGGTAAATTCTTCTGAATGGGAGGCACTTCAAAGAAAATGGAATGCATATCTTGAACTTATGTATAAGTTCATGGTTTACTTCAGATTATATATCATGGCTAATAAACGGAAGCTGAGAGACGCATGGCTGGAGATGGAGGAATTCAAGACATGGTTGGCAAAGGTAGATGGAGATCCAACAAAAGCTTACTGTCTGACGTATCAGAAAACCTTTGCAAGCAATCTGACGACGGTAAAAAGACATGGTAAGGTGGTAATGCTGTTAATCTGTCCAGTTAGGGACCATTGTAAGACGTCCTTTGGTTGGAGTGAAGGCTTGATAAAATTCACAAACATGAATTATCATTTTGTTTGCTTGTTTTACACTGGTGTGACATCACTTCCTTAATTAATCGTGCCATGTTTTACAGAATACAGAGATTCATGCCGCCAGTTCCATCCCGGAAGATCGAAGAGAACATCCGGATCTTAGTGCACAGATCACCTCGGCATATATTTTGTTGATTTGCTTTATAGCTGAGCATAACTTGCCCTTCCTTCTTGCTGACCACATGGCTGACCTCTGCAAAGCAATGTTTCCTGATTCTGCCATTGCAAAAGGACTACACAAGAAAAGAACAAAATGTACTGATGTAGCAAAAAAAAGTAGGGTCTTATCTCAGAGGAAATGGTGAGAGACTTGAGGCAAAACAAATTTTCAGTAATTCTTGACGAGTCAACAGATGTTAGTGCGACAAAATGCTTAACAATGATTGTGAAATATTATGATGCAATCAAGGGGGCCATTGTTACAAGGATGCTGGATCTAATCAACATCTATGGTGCAAATGATGAGATGTGTGGTTCGACTGGACTGTCACTATATAAGATGTTGGTCTATACCTTACACACTCACGCTATTCCTCTCAATAATTTGATTGGTTTCACTGCTGATGGTGCCTCAAACATCATGGGGGACTATAATTCTTTGAGTAGCAGGTTGAAGCAAACATTTCCAGGAATTAGTATATTTAAATGCATTTGTCACTCCCTCCATCTTTGTGCATCAGAGGCAGCTAAAACTCTCCCCAGACATTGTAAAGATATAATTAGAAACATCTATACATATTTTGCATACAGCACCAAACGAAAGTATGAATTCAAACGTTTCCAGACATTACTACAAGTTAAACCATATAAAGTGCTCCATCCTTGCCAAACCCGTTGGCTGTCACTCCAGCAAGAAGTAGAAAAAATTATAGAACAATGGGATGCATTAAAAGAATATTTTGCGCACATTGAAAGGCGCAAACTAAGACAAGAAGAATTGATTTTGTTTTTAAATGAATTGATCAACCTTGAATTGTAACAATTTAGGTTTTAGTCAATAAATTTTTTTAATTTTACTTTTTTTTTTAGGATTTTGTCAAGTTTCACAATAAATTTTCTTTTTATACCCGTTTGTTTCCTTTTACACGATATTAAAACAAAAGGCTAAAAAATTTCTGGAGCAGCACCCCCACTAATTTTAGCTATGAGCCGCCACTGAAACGGACATTCTTAACATGATTTTCATCATTAGTGTTACGTACTTAATATATTACTATTTGTGTATATGATTATGCTTATCGTTCAAAAGTCAAAATGAGTTACAAGTTACGCCTAAATTTGTAGTCCTCTTTAATGCTTTTTTTAAATGAAAACAATGTTCAGGTGTCTTTAATTTTTTATGTATGCTTTATTTTATTTTGTTTTGTTTAATGGTCAAATTGTATTCGTAAATGTTAACACATTAATGCAAATGTTTTCCAATACAGTTAAATCATTCCAAAAAATAACCGCAACAAATGACAATAGTGCCAATTACAAGTATACACAGATAGCAATATGAATATTCCTTAAACTTAATTATTACCTGACCCAATACTAATAAGTTATAATTACCTAATCAAAATCTCAGCGTTCTACATTATAAGCTATTTATTAATAGGTTTATTGCAACAACTGTAAATTTTACTTGTAGGCATGAAAGATAGGTGGGAGATCGATATTGCATTTATCATTACTCCATATACTCTCTGCAAGTTTACTTTATGTGTATGTGTATACAGTCAAAATTTATTTCATACTATTACTTAAACGAGGACCTCACTACACTAGCTGAATTGTATTTATTTCTAAAGTATATGTTCATTTATTATGAACTTTAGGGTTCCAGAAGATTTGTAAATGAGTTATTTAGCTCGATTCACGCATTTCCAGAGTTTTTTGTACTACATAATTATATGGCGCCTACAAAGAGGTTTCGTGAGGCTTGGCTGTCGGATGCTATCAACCCTGCTTGTCACGAGTGGAGGGAGATGACTCTAAAGCACAGTGTACCATATGCAAAAGAACTCTGGGAGCTGAAGTGACATCCATTAAAAGGCACAAGGGAACAAAATATCACGTCTCAAACATGCTCAAGATTCAGGATGAGGACACACCCAAGATGAGGGGTAACTCCCCCCTCCCGACTATGCTAACAACGGAGTGGCATTTGCTATGATAATGTTGGCCTGTTTCGTTGCCGAACAAAACCTGGCATTTATGTTGGTAGACCATATGATACCCCTATTAAAAACTATATTTCCAAACTCTAAGATAGCGCAGGCCCTTTCTTTAAAAAGGTCAAAGTTTGCAGACATCGTCAAATCCATAGGACGTAACATGAAAGGAGACACTGTAAATAAACTAAGATTGAACAAATTTTCCCTTGTAATTGACGAGACCACGGATATAAATACACAAAAATCATGTGCAATATTGGTATGTTTTATGGATTATGAAACAAATACAATACAAACCAGATTGCTGGACATTGTTGATATGTATGTTGATAATAACTTGGAAGGGTCCACTGGTAAAAATTTGTATGAAGTGATAACTAATGCATTAACTGTTCTTCAAATACCCCTCATTAATTTGATTGGTATCGCGGCAGACGGTGCGTCAAATATCATGGGTATTAATAATTCGTTGTGTAGTCACTTAATTACAAATTTTCCAGGTATTACCATCATGAAATGTATATGCCATTCTCTTCATCTGTGCTCTTCTGAGGCAGCCAAGACACTGCCACGACACTGTGAAGATCTTTTGCGAAATATTTTACTCTTTTTTCTCATATAGCGCAAAAAGGCGAAGTGATTTCAAGCAATTTCAAGAGTTTTGTAACCTTAAACATCATAAGATGCTTCATCCGTGTCAGACACGATGGCTGTCATACCATGATGCAATTAAAAGAATATTAGAACAGTGGACATCATTAACAATATATTTTCAATATCAAGAAACTGAAGAAAGGCTGCTCTCTGTACAACACAGTCTCAAATTTGAATGACCCATCTGTATTGTGCTATTATCATTTCTTAAATACAGTCTTACCACACGTTAATGAAGTAAATTTATTATTTCAGAGAAAAGGTCCAACTATTCATCTCTTGCATGAACAAGTATCAGGGCTTCTTTTAATGCTTTTAGGATACTATTGCACCGATGCCTTTCGAAATTAAGACCTCGCAGGCGTAGATCCCACAGATACGTCGCTCCATCGTCCATTACACCAAATATACTTATGTCATGCGGTTGGTAACCTGTTCACTTCTAACAGAGACATAGTCAGTAACCCCCAGCTTCAGTGTAATGTGCGTACTAGATGCCAGCAGCTTCTCATAACTCTCTGTGTTCAAATAAAAAAACATTTTATTTGCGTAACAAACTTTGGTACATGGCCTCCTTCATTGCTCCAGATAAATTCTTAAATCCTCAATCCAAATCTGCCGTTCCCTCTTTTGGAAACATTATTACATTGGTCCCGAGGCTATCTAGTTGTGACCCTCAAGTGATTGACAATGAGTGGAGGAGCCTTGATTGTATTAAAATCCCTGATGAGATCAGAAACACGAGATCTGATATTGTGAGTTTTTATTTGAAATTAAACTCAAATGTCCACTGTGACGATAAAAACAAATTTGGGAACATTGCCACATTAGCTCTATATATTCTCTCCTTACCAATCTCTAATGCTGATGCCGAGAGATTATTTTCCAAGCTGAATAATGTAAAAACAAAAACCAGAAACTCCCTCTCATGTCAGTCAATCTCTTCACTGATATATATTTCAGAGGAAGTAAATATGATGGGTGGCTGTTATAAGTACAAGCCATCAGACTCTCTGTTAGAAATTGTAAAATGACTATGTTGTAATTTTGTACTTTTAGATGTTGTTATCATAGGCCTGTTGTTATAAACTTGTATGGTTAATTGCCATTGTTATAAACTTGTATAGTTAATTCCTATTGTTATAAAATTGTATGGTTAATTTTGGGGTAGAATTACAATGTACTAATTAAAATGCATTATGAGATAATGAACTACTTCTATTCTATATCCACGAAACTATCAAGTATATTATTATAAACAACAAACACCGTAAACAATAATGTTAATTCCCCTGCATTTAAGATATCCAACATTTCCTTTAGTTACCCATGCAAACTGACAAAGAAAATGGCATAACGTCATAGCTCACAACTGTGCACTGAGTGGTCCGACAACTTGACCAATCAGAGCAAAGCACGGATAGTCAAAACACGGAATTCTGGCAGCCCTGACTCATACTATGACGTCAATCTTGGCTTGTTTACGTTTGTCTGCTGAGCTCTCAATAAAGAGCAAACTTGGTTCCTGTTTTTCACTCAGCTACCTCAGCCATGCTGCAACAGGTATTCTGACACAGAGCGAGCATTTGCTCTTAGCCTTTATTTCAAAAGTGCAAGGGCCTATGATTTATTATCAAAAATCTTTGTTCTGCCATCACAGAGAATGCTGAGGTATTGGCTACAGAGAATGAATTTTAATGCAGGTTGGAATGACTATGTTTTTCAGGTTTTAAAGAAAAAGGCTGAGACAATGAACTGCCAAGATAAAGTGTGTGGTGTGGCATTTGAGGCTATGTCTTTAAAACAAGGCATATATTATAATATCAGTAGGGACAACATAGATGGGTTTGAAAATTTAGGGGAATATGGAAAATCCAACAAAGTTGCTACAAATATTATGGTGTTCATGGCAAAAGGTTTAAAAAAGAAATGGAAACAGATTTTTTTTTTTTCATACTAGTATAAATTCAGAAACATTAGCAAAGATGATTCTTGATTGTTTAACCAAATTAAAAACTGCAGGACTAATGCCAAAATTTATAGTGTGTGATCAGGATTCAATCAATAGGAGTACTTATAAGAAATTAAATGTAACACCAAATTCCCCTATTTATCATGCATGATAATGAGAAAGTTCATTTTTTTTTATGACACACCGCATCTCCTAAAGAATGTTAGGAACAATATCATGAAGCAAGATATTGAGGTAAATGGACAAATTAAAATGTGGAAATATACAGAGGAATTTTACCTAAGAGATAGAAAAATGAATTTGTGTCTCGCCCCAAAATTAACAGATAAGCATATTTTCTGCAACACTTTTGATAAAATGCATGTCTCTTTTGCCAGTCAGGTATTTAGCAGAAGTGTTGCAGCAGGAATTTATACAGTAGACCCTCGTTTTACGCGGATTTTTTATGCGCGGTTTTGAATTTACGCGGATTTTTGGGAAGAAGATTTTTGGAGGAAGAAGAGGTTCGGGAACTGGTTCGTGGCCATGCAGTTGAGCTGTCTGAGGAGGAACTGGTGGAACTCGTCCAGTCGGCCAGTGAGGAGGAGGAGGAGGAGAAGGGCAATGTTGAAGAAGAAAGCCAGCCACAGGAAGGATTAACTTTGGACTCATTGGCAGCCTTGATACGACAGGCCTCCGCTCTCAAGGCTGCCATTTATGAGACTGACACATCCATGGTGAGGGCAATTGCGGCGCAGAATGGCATCGACAGTGTTATGGCGCCCCACAAAGCCGTTTTGTAGGACATGAAAAAGCGCCGAGTACAATTGCCCATCACCATGTTTTTACAGAAACGTGGTGGTCCAGCTAATTCTGATGCCGAGTCCGACTAGACTGCTACCTAGACTACTACCCCTTCTACATATATTCATTTCATGCACTGTTTTTTCTTGTTCTTTTGTTTGTATTGTATTGTTTTCCTATTTTTCTATTGTATTATTTTGTTCAATATGGCAATTCATTGTGGAAATAAAATTATTAGGGTTCTAATGATTGTTTTGGTATATCTCCTTCAGTGGCGGAATTTTACGCGGATTTTCGTTTTACGCGGGGGTTCCCGGTCCCTAACCCCCGCGTAAAACGAGGGTCTACTGTACTTATGCACATCTGGGTGCTTTACCTGAGCCAATGCAACTGCTGAATTTATTAATAACATGGATAATTTATTTGATACTTTTAATAGTGCTCAACTATATAGTAAATGTGCAATAAATGGGGAAAATACATAAATTAGTAATTTGCAGCGCTTAAGCACATGGGTTTCATCATGGAAAGTTAAAAGATCACTTCCATGCACAGAAGGGTGGAAATTAAATATTTGCAGTTTAATATCATTATGGGAAGATGTTAAGTTTAATAATTTTCAATATTTGATCACAAACCAAATTAATCAAAATGCACTTGAAAACCTATTTAGCTCAATTAGAAATGCTGGTGGAAACTCGGACACACCAACTGTCCCTAAATTTGTAACATTTTTAAAAGCATCTATGAATAGGAATTTTATGGAGAAATCTATAAATAGTAACTGTTTAGAAGATGGTAGTGAAATTTTGAAGTATTTCAGAAATGGAAAAAGTACCAATAATGATTTAAATCTAAACTCTTCACCAGATAAATATGATGACTTAGATAATGTACCAGAAAATGTGTATTTTCAAGAGCATATGTCTGGGGACAACAGTGAGGGAAACACTGCTCTTGCAACATATTTTTCCACTTTTAATCCAGAAGAAATGGACAGTGAACTTGCAAAATACTTTGCATCATTTCATCCAGAAGAGGGTAGTTCTAGTAATAATAACATTAATTGTAATCAGTGTGAGATAGAAAATAATATAGTTACATAAATAACTGGTTATATATGTCATAAATGTTTACAAAATCACAATTGCAATGACTGTAATGAGGTTCTTCAAATATCTGAATCTGATTCAGAACAAAATTATATGTATACACATTTAAAGGATGCAGGTGAGGGAAGGTATTTATATTATGCTAATAATACCATCATTAATTTTATTAAACAAATTGAGACAGTGTTTGTTGAAAATAGTGAAAAACTCATGAAGAAAATTTGAATAGAAAGCTTTTTAATGTAATAAATGCAAAAGATCTTATCCTTTTAAATCTGTGTGATGATTTGAAAAATATGATAGTTTGCATTTACATTAAGATGCAGCTATATTATTTTACAAAGTTTTATAACAGGAAACTAAACAACAAAAGAAAATGTAATGACAGTGGATATGATGGAGAAAAAAAAAGAAGAAAAAAAAAAAAGGAAAATAATCAAAATTACACATCAGTAATGCAGTATGATTTGAATTCAATGACTTTTGTATTTACAGAAAGGGACGTCATCAAAGATAAAAAGAATTTGGTATGTATTCTCTGGATTAGTATGCATATTTTCACAATTTATTTTTTTTCCCACTGTCTTGCATGATATCTTGTTTTATGTTCTGTTTTTCTTTTATGTACATATCTGATTGTTGACTTATATAGTTTTTGAGTACACTATATTTTCTTATCTGTTTGTTTGCTTTGAGCATGATTATTTTGTATTATACTTTTATCATTTGGCATGATATATATATATATATATATATATATATATATATATATATATATATATATATATATATATATATATATATATATATAATATACACTGTATATAATTTTTCTACTTGTTCTCTTTATTACAATTTTTTTATTCTTATTTGTATTTTCCTTTTTTTTTCTTTTTTTTTCGTGTCTGTATTCTACGGTATTGGCTGCATGTTCTTGTGGCAAAGTGGCCTGCAGTTGATACTTTAGGGTCTATATGGGGCACCCCTACGGACCAGAGCCACACATCATTTTGGCTGTGATAGAGGAAAACTGTTCATTCAGCGCATATATGTCAACCAGTTATCTATACATTAAAATACTAATATACAATCTATTTTAGTTATAAAATCATAAAAGTTATTCTATATATTTAAAATATGTAATGCTATTTTTCACATTCATAACAAGGTTTACTTCTCTACTCATCTACAACAAACAGAAGTATATCCTAATCATTCACAACAAACATAAACTATATAATTAAATATCATAAAATAAATTCGTCTCTTTTAAAAATTTGCAAACCTTTCCTACAGGGACATCCATTCCTAAAATACTTGTTAGCGCGTTATTGGCTTAACTGAATTTTCTTCTTTGATCAGAATAGAGAGGACATTCGGTAAGTATATGCCTCACTGTGATGTTAATATTACAATTGGAGCACTGGGGGACCTGTCTCTGTTCCACTAGTTAGGAGGTACTTGTGGGTTAAGTATGTGTGCCCTATACGTAGGCGTGTTAAAACTATGCTGGACCTTCTGTCCATCCCTGTATAGGTCCAGGGGCTGACAGAAGGTCTGATTGACTTTAGTATAAAATTGTTGTTCATGTTGGACCATTGGTCCTGGAACCCGGAGTGGAAGCTGCCTGTTTGGCAGCTGTATCAGCTTGCTCATTTCCACGAATTGCCACGTGTGAAGGAACCCAGCAGAACTTTATGTCAACTTGTTTTCGAGAGTGCAGGAGGACCAGCCAATTCTGCACCTCTTGGATAAGTTGATTAGAGGGTATCAATCCTTGTAGCGCTGTCAATGCACTTTGGGAATCACAATAAATAATATATGAATCCTCATTTCTGCTTGTGTTAAAAATAAGTTTTAGTCAGCTATAGATAGCATAAATTTCTGCATTAAAAATTGAGAATTGATTGGGAAGGCTCTTTTTAATTATTTTTTCTCCAAGGATGATAGCACATCCAGTTCCAGTAGCCGTTTTTGACCCATCAGTGTATACAGCAATCGAGTTTTTATGTTCAGAAATATGGGCTAAGAAGTTACTTTTCAGTTGAGCACTTGAGTTGATCTTTTTGCCTTCTTTCATTTGGCAAATGTTAATAGGTGGCCTACACCACAGAGGGTATTTTGCAAAAGTGATTTCCATAACTAGAGGAGGAATAAGGCCTACCTCTCTTGTACTATTGTTTAATCTCACTTCAAGGGGCTTAGGCAAAGTAGGTTTAGTGGGTGCTCTGTCAATAGGCTGTTTTATATACTTGTAGTTTGGATTAGAATGTGTAGTTAGTGCTCTTGACATATATCTGAGACCCTGTTCTTCCCTTCGAATGGAAAGAGGGGGAAAACCAGAGTCCACATAAAGACTTTCAACAGGAGAAGTCTTAGCCCCAGTACAAATACGTAGCGCCATGTTGTGTATTACATCCAGTTTTTTCAATAGTGTCTTTCATGCTGAGGCATAAACCTGAGAGCCATAATCAATCTTACTTAGGCATATGGCTTGATATAATCTTAATAGTGTAGTACGGTCAGCTCCAAAATTCATGCCACTAACAACTTTAAGAATGTTACATCGTTGTTTGACATTAACTGCTGTCTCATTTGGCAGTCACTCGTAGTACAGTGGTAACGAACATGACAGTTCATTTGCATCAGGTCGAATCCTCATTTAAATGGTCAGCAAAAGTTAATTTTTTGTCAAAAACAATTCCTAAATATTTAACTGTCTTCATATATTATAATTGAGTCTTCTAAAAATAATGTTGGGATTACTTCCCTTTTTTGTGTTCTACAAAAGCGTATAGCTTTAGTTTTTTCGGTAGAGAATTTAAATCCTTTATTATTTGCCCATTTAGTAGCAGCATTAATTGCATTCTGAATTTTGATACAGGCTTAAACTGCAGTAGATTTACTACATATAAAAACAATATCATCTGCGAATACTTGGCCAATTACTCCGACAGGGAGTTGTTCAAGTAATCCATTAATGGCAACACTAAAGAAGGTTGGGCTAAGGACACTTCCTTGTGGAATACCTTCTTCCTATAGATATTCTGATGATAGGGTAGAGCCTATTCACACTTTTAAATATCGATTTGATAAAAAATCTTTGGCAAAGTTAAACATATTGCCACCGATATTCCAATCTGCTAGCTGTTTTAAAATATCGGCTCTCCAGGTAGTGTCAAAAGCCTTTTCCAAATCGAAGAAAACTGCAATGGTCTGATTTCGGATTGCAAAAGCGTTTTGTATCTCACGTGTGAGATATAATAGGGGATCCAAAGTACTTCTGTTTTTGCGGAAGCCATATTGCCTCTCTGATAATAAATTCTTTGATTCTAGGAGCCACACCAAACGAATATTCACCATTCGTTCATAGACCTTAAAAATACAGCTGGTAAGAGCTATAGGCCTGTAACTTTTGGGATCACTAGGGTCTTTTCCAGGTTTCAAAAATGGAACTATAACAGTTTTTCCACAACTTATAAGAGGTTCCTGAACACCAAAATTCATTAAAAACATCAATAAAGAATTTTTTAGACTCCCAAGGTAGATGGAAAATCATTGCATATGTGATATCATCTTCTCCAGGTGCTGTTGGTGAAGATAAAGATAAGGCATGTTCAAATTCGATGATGTTAAATGGAGTGTTATATGCCTCAGCATTAGTGCAAGCAGGCGGAGTAACTACTGTTGTGTTCCTTATACTGAGGAATTCAGGGGAGTAGTGACTGGCACTTGAGATATTTGAGTAGTGCTGTGCAAATGCCTCTGCCACTTCTCTTGTATCTGATATAACAACTGAGTTGATTTTTAGAATGGGCAGGGGGGAGGGGGAAAATTTCCCTGATAGTTTGCGTATTCTGTCCCAAACTAAAATAAGTGGGGAATTATACTTTAATTCTGATATGTATCTTATGAACGTCTCTCTCCTTGCTTCTTTGAAAATTTGCTTTTGTTTAGCAAGGTTTCTCTTGTATATCAACCTGTTTATCAGGATTGGACGTCTTCGATAACATTTGTAACAGGCTCTAATAATTTTTCTGCTCAAGGCACAATTACTATTCCACCATGGTATCAGTGGACAGCGAGGTTTCCCTGTTGTTTTGGGAATTGATAGCATAGCTCCTCCGGTCATTATACTAGTTAGATATTCGTATGCAGCTGAAGGACTAGGGAAATCATTAGCTTTACGAGTGACTTTGGTGGATCTTTCATAGTGTTGCCAATTTGCTTCCTTTGTCTTCCATTTGGGCAAACATGGGGAGGGTATATTTTGGACATACTTAAGATGTATGGGAAAGTGGTCACTTCCATAGGGATTATCATCCACTGACCACAGATAATCTAATCTTAAAGATGATGAGCATATTGTAAGATCAATTGCAGAATTGGAGTTGTGGACTACATCAAACCTTGTGGGGGAACCATCGTTCATTAAAACTATATCATTACAGTCTAGTAGTTCTACAATTAGAAGTCCACGATGGTCGCATCTATTTTCTCCCCATAATGTATGCTTTGCATTAAAATCCCCCATTAAAATGAAAGGTTGAGGTAGTTGGTTTAAAAGTGATTGTAAATCGTTAACTTCTAATTGCCTTGGATTACCATCTCTGTCCACTAATCGAGATTCTAAGTCAGGTTCTAAATATAGGGAGCACAAAGTGATCCATTTATTAATGAAGATTTGTGTTGCACAAGCTTGTAGTATCGTTTTTAATTGTACAGCTTTTTGTGGTAATGAATTGGTCAAAATAATACTTGTGCCACCATGAGCACGTTCACCTACAGGAGGTGGAGATTTGTAGAATGTAAAGTTGTGTCCACAGTTGGGTATAACATTGCCCAGTTTAGTTTCTTGTAGACAAATGGCAGCTAAATTATGTTCTTTAAAAAGAACCCAGATCTGTTCTCTATTTGAATGGAAACCTTGCATGTTCCATTGACATAGGGCCATTATTTGTTATTGGATGGTTTTTTATTTGGTTTTCCAGGTATGGAATGGTTTGTTTTGGGAAGATTCGGTTTATGTTTTGTAGAGGAATATTACAGGTTCTCAAGAGTTCTGCTATTTCCTTTCTTTGGTGTCCTACCATGATGTGAAGATTTAGTTGATGGTGAGGGAGTACGGGGTCTCTTTTGTCTTCGAGGCTCCATCTCCACATCTTGCACCTGAGCTGTACGAGTTGCTTTGATCAAGGTGTCATTCTGGGAGTTATCCAGATCAGGTGGTAAAGCTGTCTGAGAGGTCTTTTGTGAGGCCTGAGAAGTTCCCTGGAGAGGGGTTTTGGTCAAAGGGTTATTCTGGGAATTACCCAGATCAGGCGGCAAAGCTGCCTGGGAGGTCTTTAGTGAGGCCTGAGAAGTTCCCTGGAGAGGGGTTTTGATCAAGGGGTCATTCTGGGAATTACCCAGATCAGGCGGTAAAGCTGCCTGGGAGGTCTTTAGTAAGGCCTGAGAAGTCCCCTGGAGAGGGGTTTTGATCAAGGTGTCATTCTGGGAATTACCCAGTTCAGGCAGTATAGCTGCCTGAGAGGCCTTCTGAGAGGCCTTTGGAGTCCCCTGGAGAGGGGACGAAGAAGCTTTCCGAGATGAAGTCTGAGAAGTTGAATGCACTTCAAGCTCAGAGGGGGAAGGCTGAAGTTTTGGATTGGGATTGGATTTTATAGGTTGATTCTTAATTGAATTTCCATTTTTTAGAACATCACTATATTGAGGTCTACTGAACAGAAGTCTTTTTGCCTGGCCAATGCTTAGATGTTCTGCTTGAGCTTTCTCTATAGCTGCTTTTTCCTTTTTAAATGACTCACATTCTTTATATCTAGCACTATGATTTCCCTTACAATTTATACATAATGTAGAATTAGAACAATCATCTTCATGTTTTTGTAATGAACAGGTTGCACATAGCTGATCTTTTGTGCATACCTTTGATGAGTGACCATAGCCAAAACACTTGAAGCATTGTAGTGGTCTATGCTTAAAAGTTCTGACATGAAATCTTTCTCTGTCAATGTATATATATTCTGGAATTTGATCATTTTTAAATGTAAAAAATAATCATTTTTGACTTTGGTACCTTGAAAAAATTCCAAATTTTATCATCACACATTTCAAGTACCGTATTTTTCGGACCATAAGGCGCTTCGTACCATAAGGCGCACCCGTAATTTGCTATTCCCCGTCCTTACATAAGGCGCACCTGACCATAAGGCGCACCTGGTTAGGTAGGTCAAACACCACTAGAGGCGCCACCGTCGATGACAAGCACAATAGCGCGTCATTTTATGCGCACGCCATGCAAACGGCCAAATTTACATACCGCGGGAAATTTCATTCATACAAATGTTATGCGAGTGTATTTACTACAATCGTAGTAAATTTCAAACAATTACATCATCAGTTACATGTCGGTACATAAAAACATAAGATAAACATGGCGGCTTGCATTCAGCAGTAAATCGAAAATTGGTTTATGTTTCAGTGTAAAAAATGAGCTAAATAAATTCAGTGTATTGGCAACTGACCAAAATGAACGAAAACTACTAGTCTCGCGGATTATTCTAATACCAAAATAAAGGCAGCGTGTTACGGAAGAGCTGAGAAATCGGTGGTACCTATTAGTTATTTTTTTCTATCGGGTCAGATTATCACAACATCAACGTCCATCCCGCCATCTCATCTATGATCGCTGGTGGTATGGATCAAACTTCACTCTATTAAGTTTCTTACTATTATGTTATTAGTGTAATAGACTTATAGTTGAATTATTTGAACTATTTTCTTTAAAATGTGTGATTTTCATGTAATATGATCAAAGAGAAGTTACGTTTTTATCCTCCGTAATATTACGGACCACAGCTACGATTCGTCCTGCCCTATCTATGATCATTGGTGGTGTGGATCAAGCTACACTATTAAGTTTGTTACTGTTGTGTTATTAGTGTAATAGATTGCATATAGTTGAATTATTCAAACTATTTTCTTTAAATTGTGTGATTTTCATGTAATTTGACGGTATTCGTAGCTGTGGTGGGTAATTTTACAGAGGATAAAAACGTAATTCTTTGATTAAATTACATGGAAATCACACATTCTAAAGAAAATAGGTCAAATAATGCAACCATATGCCAAATTCTTATATAAAATTGTGCCTGTCAGTAAAAACCGTCATTGTTTACGTTTGATCGGCGATTAGTCAGACCGCACGTTTCGGCCCGATTTTCCCTTCAAAATGCAATATCTAGAGAACTAGGACAGCTAGATGGATAATTCAAATTGCATTGTACTCATAGCGACTTTCTGCATCCCATGAGAACTACTTCAGCTCAAATATCAGGAATTCCATTTTCATGTTGACCTAGCTAACCTGGTCTCGTCATCGGATAATCATGCAAATGTGAGTGCATTCAGAACTGAACATTTTCGTTGTTGAATGAGAAAAATCGGTTGGGATTTAGCAAAATTACAAAAATAAATTATATATTTTTTATTTTGGTCAGTGAAATCAGACCACCTCCATGGACGGTCTGCCCTGCCAATACCCCTATAAAACAACAAACATGTTACGGGAATTGTGGGGAATAAAACCAACAGTAGCAGTTTATTCCCGGAATTCTCTATTCACTTAAAAACACAAGAAAATGAAGGTATATTTTTAGTTTCGACCATGGGCGCAATATAGCAATAGAAAATTGATTATTAATTTTGTAAATTATAATGTATCAACGTAATATGCAATTTTGTGAGCGGAAATAATAAACAAACAAAAAATGCTGAAACGGATTTCGTAAGTAACGAAGTCGTGTCGGACGAATGGTACGCCATGTTTGTTATGATAGATGCCGACGTCGAAGAAATGAAAGGGTGATAAATTCGTCTAACCTAATCTAACCTGTGTTTAATAAATCATTACCTGCAAATTAAATGTCATCCGGCTCGTCCTCGTTGTCGTCGTCGTGAGAGACGTTGGCGTCCCGATCCTATGCTACCGACTTCTTTCATTAGCATATTACGTTGATACATTTTAATTTACAAAATTAATAATTAATCTTATATTGCTATATTGCGCCCATGATCGAAACTAAAAAAAATACCCAAATGACTACAGTCTGAGTGAAGCGAGACTAGACCAATGCAAAATGGCTGTCTGTGTTGTGGACGCTATCATGTCATAGCCATGATAGCGTGAATGAATGCGGTGGCATGGACCCGAAAACTGTCGAAGTTTTCGCAATTTTCTTGTCAAGATACATGCACCTTGGTTATAACTTGGTTGTAACTTTTGTTAAGCCTATGCACTGTCGCCGTCGTCAGGCTAGCTACGAAACGTGTCAAAATAGTACGTCACTATCCGAGGCATTTTTTTTTTTTTTTGTACTGAAGCCACACATAAGGCGCACCGCACGATAAGGCGCACCACCCGATTTTGGCCGATTTTAAGGATTTTGCCCGCGCCTTATGGTCCGAAAAATACGGTAGTTCCTCATCAGACAGGTCATATAAATCTTGACTGAAAACTACTCCCTTGGCATAACTAAAATTATAGTGTGGTTTGACCTCTTTAATTATATCTGTGTTTTTAAGTTTAGAAATCATGTGCCTATGAAGCTGTGTTTAACCAGCAAGAGGCCTTGGGTATTATTGAGCCAGTAACTAAATGAGTCCCTGGACAAATCTTTATACCCCATAGACATGTGTTGAAGGATGATGATTTTGCCACTTCTAGAATAAGGCCAGTTTTCAATTGTTCTCTCAAAGTAGGAAAAGCTCCTTCCTTAAATGAAGCTGCATTCCCGGGAGTTGACTTGATGAACAACCTCCTCTCTCTTGTTGTATTTCAGGACCAATAATCATGTCATTTTGGCTGATGTTATGAAAGCCTTCTTGCAGATCCGTTTGAAGGATGAGGCTGATCGTAACAGGTTCTGTTTCTTCAGGAGGATTAACGACCAGTATATACCCTTCAGGTATAATACTATAATTTTTGGCTTCATTTGCTCTCCTTTCATTCTAAATTTCATTATCCAACACCATCTTTCTTTGCAGCCTGACTCTCTAACTGCCTCCTTAATCAAAGATAAATTTTATGTAGACAATTTGGTCTACACAACCAATGAGCTTTGTTCTCTCCCTGCAATGGTCGAGAAGATTAATGAGATCATGCTCAATGGAGGTTTACCTCTCAGGGAGTGGACATGCAATTCGACTTCTGTTCTTTCTGTTCTTGATCAAGAAGTAGTTTGCAATAAAGAGAAGGTTAAAGTCTTGGGTTATATTTATAATAAGGATCATGATACTTTGAGAATCAAGGATGTTTCCCTTAACCAGAATGCCTCGACCAAAAGACAAGTTTTGTCTTCCTTGTCTTCTGTATTTGATCCTTTAGGGTTTTTCTCTCCTGTGCTCTTGCATGGAAAAATCCTTATTAGAGAGATGTGCCAAAAGATGGTGGATTGGGATTGGAAATTCGATAGAGAGTTACTTGTTAGATGGAACAAGTTATGTGAAAATTTTAGGAAGGTTAATAACCTATCCTTTAAAAGGAAACCTTTTTGTACAGAAATTCCCATTAAATTGTTTGTATTTGCTGATGCTTCCAAGGAAGCCTATGGATGTGCCATATATGTAGGGCAAGAAGGAAGAGAATTAAAGGAGTCTAATACCTCTTCTATTTGCCAAGGTCAAGGTGGCTCCTATTAAACACAGAACTTTACCGTCTTTGGAGCTTATGGCAACTTTTCTATCTTTGAAATGCCTCAACACTATTTTTGAGGAAGGACTGGTGTCTTCCCCACTGGTTAAATCTGTGGTTCTTTTTGTTGATAATCAAGTTGCCCTTTCTTGGTTCCTGACAAAACAAGGCTCCTAAGAAAAATATATTTGTCAATAATAGATTAAAAGAAATTTCCAATCTCTTGGAAATTTTCAAGGCCAAGTTCACACCCATTTCCTTTACTTATGTTCCTTCTGAACATAATATGGCTGATTTCCTAACTAAACCTTGTAGTGCTAAGGTGTTCAAGGAAAAATTCAATTGGTGGGTTTATGGACCTGAATGGTTGTTGCCTCCACATAGTTGGCCAAAGGGTCACTTGGGATGTATTCACTCCTGTTTCAAGGGAGACATTGTCAATACTGCTGTTGTACAAGTTGAAACTTCTCTAATAGATGTCTCTAAGTTTTCTTCCTATAGTAAACTTTTTCATCACACTTCTTTGATTTTTAAGGCTGTCTTTCTGTTCAAGAAGTCTAATGCTGACCCTGTTAAGGCAGCATCTAATTATTTGATGAGTATTATGCAAAGGTATTCCTTTCCTGCTGAATTGGCTTATTTGCAGAATTCCAACACTAATGACATACCTCCTTTGGTAAGTCAAATGAACTTGTTCTTGGATAAGAATGGTTTGATTAGGTCCAAGGGCAGAATTGACAAGAACATTAACCTCAAATATGAGGTTGTCAATCCCCTTCTTTTGTCCAAATGTCATCATTTAACTAAAATCCTTATATTCTATGCTCATTGTCAAGTTATGCACATGGGACTACAAGCCACACTTAATTTCCTTCGTATGCACGGATTCTGGATACTTAAGGCCAGACAAGCTGTTTTAAGCATTTTGAAGGATTGTATAGTTTGTAGGAAATACAATTCCTGTGCAGTTAATTATCCTTCTCCTTCCTCTTTACCTGCCTCTAGAGTGAATCTAAGTGTGCCCTTTGCCCATACTGGTGTAGACTACACAGGGCATTTATGGGTTAGAGACAGGAATTGAGAGAAGGTTAAAACATACATTCTTATCTTCACATGTTTCAATACTAGAGCAGTTCATTTAGAAGTTGTGGATACTATGTCCACTCCTGAGTTCATTCTGGCTTTCGTTAGGTTTGCTAACAGGTATGGAATTCCTTCTGCTGTTTATTCTGACAACGCTAAATCTTTTGTACAAGCAGGAAATGTTATTGAACAACTTTTGTCTTCTTAATTTGAAGAGAAATTTAAAACTTCCCCTGTTCAGCATAGAACCATTCCTGTTTATGCTGCTTAGTATGGTGCCACTTGGGAAAGGTTAATACAGTGAAACAATGTTTGTATAAGGTATTGGGTAGGTCTGTTCCTTCCCTGGCAGAGATTACCACTCTTTTGTCCAATGTTCAAAAAGAAATTGAACAATAGACCAAACTTATCGTTCTTGTGAAAATGAGGTAGATGCTATTACCCCAAATAATTTCCTTCTTGGAAGGACCATTCCTTCCTTGATGTTTGGAGACTTGGAACAAGTCCCTGAATGGGAATCAGGAGAAGACTACCCTTCTCTTCTCAACTTGGTTATGGACTGTAGGGATTATTTTTATGAAGAGTTCAAGAAACGATGGTTGACAGAGTACTTGGTCAGCTTAAGGGAGAGGGATAGAGCTGCATATCACAGTTCTAGAAGCTGGGAAAAGGGTGATATTGCTTTTTTGAAACTCCCCTTCAAGATCAGACCCTTCTGGCCCTTTGTTCGTATTGTGGAAACTTCCTGACCAAGACAAGATGATACGTACAGTCTCTGTCGTTAAGTCTGATTAAAAACTTTTAATCCCTCTAGAGCTCCATGCCGAGTTGAGTTCCAGTCTTGAGGATGAATCCCCTGGGGATCCTAATGTTCAGGCTAGAGAGTCTGAACCCTTTGAAGAGGTCTCAGATTCAGAGGAGGTTAACTCTTTACAAGACGATTGTGTCTCTCTGGAACCTACCTCTGTGAGGCCAATTCGTAAGACTGCACTGGCCTCTAGAGACCTAGTAAGGTCCCTAGCAAACAAAAACTTGTTATAAATTTTGCTCAAAAGTGTTATATTTCTTAAACACTTTCTTTTTGTTGTTGGGGAGGCTGTGGTAATTGTTGTTACGGGAATTGCATTGTTTACCTTGAGCTACGGCAATTTACCGAAAGCTTGTTTAATTTTGAATCGGGAACCTTTCCTGTAACTTTGTACCACACTATCGTAATTCTAATTAATATATTATTAAACTCCCCTCCCTCTTATTTATTTATTAAGCCTATGTTGTAATTTTGATTAACAAATTGGGAACTTGAGAACTTTCTTAAAGTATTAGTTGTCCCGTGGTTTCGAAGCCGTTTTACGAGCTCCTAAGAATCCCAGCTGAACGAGACTACGTTTAGTTAACTGAACATCAGACAAGCTTCAGCTCTGGTACCAGACGCAACAAGTAAACCTCAGCAAGGTAATTCTACAGTTCGATCGAAGCCTCAAGAATACACTTCTAGTTCCGACAAAAGTTAGAGAACTCAACCAGTAAGTTCTCTAACGTTCTCGAATTTGATGATACTTAATTACAATATTATAAGTGTATAGGAAACCCACACACTGGCAGTTGTTTACATTTTTTTCGGTCATCACCTGGACATGAAATCCAGTGTTGCATCGGGTCTTTCTTAGAGCCCTTAGAATATGCAGTCAATACTTCGAACCAAAAATCAGACTAAAACAATTATCAAAAATATATCCAGAATGGTTGGTTTGTCTTATGCAAAGCCAAAATTAACTGTAATACATCCAAACCAGATTACCAGTTCAGTTGGAATATAAATATCAAATTACCTTTACTTTTCTATTCATGCTGTTACCAAACTTTCCAAAGACCAAATCAATGTTACTTTTAATTATCCCAATAGTCATTTCTAACAGGTAGTAAATGTCCACCACCAGACAAAAGCCCACTATAGCCCCAGCATGTACAACTTACTGTGCAGAGATTGCGAAGAGGTGTATTGGGGACAGACAGGAAGAGATCGTTCTACTAGAATGAAAAAACAAATTCCATCAGATATGGAAAGATAATTCTGCAGTTTTCTTTCACACCAGCTCAAAGGATCAGCGTGGACTGGAGCAATGCAGTTCTCTACAAATCTCTAATTTTAGAAGAATAATAAAATCATCCTTAAACACTACCTTAACTTCAACACCTCAAAAGGACAATGGCCTCCAGATTGCACAACTACATTGGCAGTGAATGAATTGCTCCCCATGACAACGGGACTTGATCTTATGAGCTGTCAGTTGGGCTCCCCACTTCACCAAGAACACGTCACTCAAGTCTTTGCTCATCTCTTTAGTATTACCTCATCTGTATATATTCATTGTGCTCTAACCTCCCTCTATTTATCCTCTGAAGACAACCTGTGGTTGAAATGTAAGGACTCCATATTTTTTCTCAGAAAGTGGATAACAAGTTTGAACTTTACTTACATCATGTTACTCTAATATGTAATTATAATGGAGGACAGAATAGCATTTTAGGAAGATGACGTACAGAATGTCAACGAATTACAGGTGGTCAGTGTGGGACATGGTCACAGAGAGGGGCAAGGTGTTCATGAGACACTGGATGAACATGGGGCAAACGTCCATGAGGCACTGAATGTTAAAGAACCAAATGTCAATATAGAGCATGGCATCAGTAAAGAAAATAATACAAGGCATGATGTTGAAAATCAAAACTAGTCAAAAAGAAGTAATTGAGTTTCTTAAAACCAAGTACTTTAATACTTGTAGTATTAACCAATTCCAAAGAATCCAGGCATATGCAAAAGCAAAAATCAAGGAATTTCTATGAAGGTGGCAACACACCCACAGTTATGCAGCTGTATTTAGTTTCTATTTTTTATACAGAATAAAGGAAAATATTGGCAACCTCTGGCAACCCTATTGAATAAAAAATTCTGTACATTGAAATATAATTTCTATTGCTATTTCGTTTTCTGCTACAGAATCAAGTTTATGGAGATTTGGCAACTCCTCCCACCAGCATACACCACAACGACAGTGAACTGGGAACACAACACATAATGGAAGACTGCATTATACACAATCATGCACGCAAACAACACAACATACACTCTATAAAGGATTTGTGGGAAAACCCAGTTTCGGCTGTGGCATTCCTTGGGGAGATGGGACTGCTCGGACAGTCTAGGGAATGACAACAACAACAACGACAGTGAACTGGGCATCAGTGCTCTTCAAAAAGGTCAAAGTGAGGTAACTTCGCTCCTGGAGCTCACAGTACTCCACAGGTTCGATTCCTTGCCCTGTATTGTTGCTGTGATCATGGTAATATTAACAAGAAGCTGAAGAGTGAAGCGGCAGAATACAGAGGGCCCATGAATGCCTGAAAGAGAAACAAGGACAAAAGAAAAAACGAGGAAAGCATCCCACCTGCACCCTGGACTGCGCAAGCATCTACCAGCCACACCCACCTTACACCTCTACCCATGCCACACCATTTGCCATCACCTCTCACCTCATCAGCAAAGAGGAATTGGAGATTTGCTATACATCACAACCATCAAACAAGACCACAGTTGGTAAGAACTATTTTGAAACAAGTTATCTTGAAGAATTATTTACACATGTTGCATGCAGTCACTGCTTTGGGAAGCTAAATGTAAGCTTTGTCAAGTTCATGGACCATAAAATTGGCTTAGTGTGCAGTAGCAAAAAGTGTAGCAATTCAAATGTGAAAGAAACTCACAATGACAAGCGTCATAGTGTACAGTACAATGCATGTAGGCTTAGGCTATGCAGGGTTTAATTTATTGACTTAGAACATGAGTATGAAGCCTCTAAAAATTATAGTTCGTCAGTAGCACTTGAGAAAACAAAAAGGTAAAGGAAATATCTAAGAGTGCTGAAGTAGCAAAACAATTAGATTACGAGGTACTAAATTTGAAGAAGTGTGTGAAAAGGAAAAGAGAGTCAGGAAAAGTATGATAAGCTGTTGAAAAATCATGAAAAGCGATGTATGAAAAACTATACAGGACCTTCGGGAGGTATGGAAGCTAAACCAGCCAAGTTTTAGTAGGAGTCTGAACAATTATATGAGGTATACAGTATCTCTGATGGGGACAGTTCAGCCTATAATGCTGTGTGCAATATGAATGATGGAACAGGACCATACAATGAAATCAAAATAGAAAAAGGGCAAGTGTATAAATCATGTGGGAAAGAGACTAGGCATAGCACTAAGTAAGATCAAGTAGTACCAACAAGCAAAAATGGTTAAAATTAGAAGAGATGGGAGGGAAAATAAAGTTGACAGATTTTGTAATTGGAAAGGTACAGAAATGTTATACTGCTACAATTAGACATGTTGGAGGGACAGTGGAGATAAGATAGAACATTCATGTGTTATTTCTTCACTGTTCATTGTCTGATGCTTATCTTAAACATCAGTTGTGCCCCAAAGATACCTGACAGCAATCGCAAACAACGAGCCAATACCATCACACAAGAACATGAAAGCCAGTTTAGTACTGCCGAGTGAACTCTGTCAGAAAGTTTGGGGCAAATACTAACTTCTGACAAGATTTTATCTGCATGTCTGCTGGGGAAAACAAAACCCAAGTGAACATTTACACTCAAGAAGAATCTGGAGTTCTTGTTCTAAGTATAAGAATGCCAACAAGAACATCTAGTTTAGTGTTCCGCAAGCGATCCTGGACTACAATGTTTGCTATTAAAAAGCTTTTGTTGTTCCTCTTCTTAGGGAACCCTACACTCATATTCACAAGTCTGCCCTTGAAAAGGAGAAAATGAGAATGGGAGATTAGTGAAGAAAAATGTGATTAAACGGACATAGTGGAAACTATGAGGCTGGGGTATTTTAAAAATGGTTGTGCAAAATTTAAATCCCCTCACCTGTAAAGTTGGTTTTTTGTTCTGTAGTAATATCTTTGGTTGTTCTTTATGGATTTGTCATGTTTCAATTGAAAGAAAATATGCTCTATTTTCTACAGGAGAACATAGCATCGAGCTGTTGGGCGGACACTTCAGCCTCCCTCCAGAACAGGAAAGTGTTGTAGATTTACCCTGTTACTGTTCAGTTAGTATGGTTGTACTGTTGTTAATCCAGATAAAGCCATCACAGTGGTCTTATATTTTTCCCGAGTATACACAAACCCTCATGAAACTGGCACTTTGAACATGGACTGTTGAGAAAAAGTACATAACTGCTGGACAAGTAATGTGTGCACGATCAGTATTAAGTACGTCCACACAGTTGTTTGGATTAACTCAGCGGTCTTCATGGCAGGTAGTGAAGGTAATTTTAGGTCCACTCAGGTGATTAGTGGAAGCCAAGTTAGGGCTAGGATTGACCAACCCGGCCGAGATTGACAAATACATTAAATCGCATTAGGCTTTGGAGTGCTAAGATCTGTAATGGGCGCGTAAGGAGGCCGCTAGAATACTGGAGCAAGAAATGGCTAGGCTTAAGATGGAGAAAGCAGCTCAGATTACGAATTTCAAGCTAGAATGGGCAAGACTAGTGCAATGGTCAGAACAAGCCAGTGTACATCTTTTGTGCCTGCAGCCATGAATTTAGGAAGGTATTCGTGAAGGGAATGTATCAAAACATTTATTGAACGGTTCTAAGATATAGCAAATAGGATGAAATGGCCTGAAGATGCGTAAGCCATCCAATTCACAAGCCTGTTCTCCAGAAGGCCACTAGACATCGAGTGTGCCACCAGGATAGAATGTAAACTACAAGGCAGGTGCCAATTCAAGCATATAGCATGTCCAACGAGGACACCCACAAGCTTTTTTGCTTAGCAGAGATACACTAATACGAGACTGCATCACAATATGTTAGTCACCTAGCGAGCCACCTAGAGCTCTGGATAGGAAAGGATGGAGCAGAAAAGACATTCATGGGCTTAATGGATCTTTTGGCAAGGACCCAGTTTGAGGAAGCCTGTAGTCCTGAATTAGTTGCAAAATGGTAAGGCAACTTGTATAAAGGATGCATGCTAAAGCATATGGAAGGAATGCATTTAGGATTGATTGATTGATTCAAGGTTATCTGGCGTCGTAACTGCCAAGGTCATAGACACCGAATTGTTAAATTCTTAGATTAAATTTTGGGTATAGATAATTATAGCGATTTACTATGTATAGATGAAGGTAAATATTAATAAATCTAAATTCAGTATCAGGTATTAGTTATCAAATGGTGTAATGGTCAATGCATTTAGGAGGCAACAGAGCAAGGGAATAGGTGGTGGTGATGGATCAGTTGCATGAGTGGTATAGGCGGCAGGAAGCCGATAGGAACAGCATGAATAGGGCTAAGCCTGGCTTATGGATGGCATCACAAGGTTGTCCCCAGCAAAATGGCAGAATACGAGCCAGGGGCATGAACAGTCAGCGCAGAATTGAGGGACAGGTGTGTGCATTGCCACTGCCAATCTGGTGAGCACTTAGGATGATTACTCCACAAGCACGGTTCAAGGTCAAACTGGTAACAAGCGTCCCACCCACACTGGGAACTCGACATGTACGAGGGCAGAAGGTTCTGCTATTGTAACATGAGGCTCCCATGACACGCAACGGTTAGGATAGGAGGGCCAGGATTGACTTAACATTTGGTTAGGCCTGGTGAATGGTGAGGAAGCGCATGTCATGCGAAATTCGGGTTGCACAGGGTGAATGGTGAGGAAGCGCATGTCATGAGGGATTCAGGTAGCATGGGGTGCATGGTGAAAAGGCATTTGGTTAGTCCTGAGCAGTACACAGGTAAGGAAATTAAGTGCAGCATGGCAGACTGTTCCACTACCGTTGTGCCAGAGGCTACTGTGCGTGTGGAGTCTGCCATCTACACTGGATGTGGAATCCTACAAGTGATTGTGTAATAGGCAACATTCCTGGGGTGCACAATACGAGCACTGTAGAGGCAGAAACCCAGACTTAAGCGGCCGTAGTAACACACGCAATGGTGAGAAACTTTTCTACTGCAGCACCTCTGACTGCCTGAGAGCGTTTATAGAAGAAAAAAAAAATCAGGATAGGCAGCTAGACAATCCCTCAGGAACCATATGCAGGCAACTTCAGGATGGTACTGTGTGGCGAGTGCATAAGGTGCTAGGACTTGCATAAGGCAGAAAGGATGTATAGGAGGGTCGAGACCAATCAGAGATTATAATCTCTGATTGGTCTCGATAATTATCAATTCATAGTGCCCGAGCATTATAGGCACAGTGTTTAAGCTTGGACATGAGGCAGCCTTAGCAGGTCACATGGGATACTGTAAAACCCTTGATAGGATAAGCAAGGATTTCTACTGGCCGGATATGGCCACAGATCCCATTGGACCAAATCATGTGACACGTGCTAGAGAACCATGGATAGGGGCAGAGTTAAGCCTGCACCCATGCAACAACTGCCCATTACTACTAGTGCATCTTCCAAGATGAATGTTGTATTGTAAGGGAACACCCAGGCTCAAGCGAGCTTGGACACTTGACCAATAGTGACCTGGATTTGTATGTTTTGTCATTACACTATGATGTTAGCTTAAGTATTTAATTCAGCCTTTGATATGATGTAAACTCAGTACTTATCTATTACAAGTATTTCCAATACCATAATCCTTCCTGGAGCCTACTCGGCATGTGGAAAAAACGGGCCGTTCCCTCGTCTCCTAGCAACACTCACACATACACACGAACGCACGCACATGCCAGGTACCTTTATCAGTTACCACCAGGCTATCACATGTGTCACAAGCTTTTTTGTCCAGGAAATTATCACCCATGGCTAGTTCATCGAAACTGTTTAGTTATACTATCGCATACAAGCTACAAGTTCTACAATATGCCAAGGAACATGGTAACAGAGCAGCAGAAAGACACTTTGGACCCCCGCCTACCGAAAAAATGATTCAGCAGTGGAGGAAACAAGAAGAGTCGAGTGAATGGGTGTTGAAATCTTGGAATGCTATTAATACTGAAGTTGTTGTAAAGTCTTTCAAAAAGTGTGGTATAAGTAATGCCATGGATGGTAGTGAGGATCATTTATTGTACATGACTGAAAGTAGTGATAACTCTGCAGATGAGAGTTCAGAACATTTACACGAATCCAGTGGTGACGAGTTCTCGGGATTCGAGGATGAATTTCTTTTAAGTTTTATATTCTACATGCATATTTGAAAGAGTTTATTTTTATGAAAATAAAACCACCCTTGGACAATGAAAAATGTATAGTATATTTACTAATCACCAGCTAATATCATCGCCATACAAAATTGGACTATTGATTTTGTAATGTAAACAATACGTCCAATTATACGTGTCGTTGCCTGCCACTAAAACAAGAAGAGATGGACTGCTTCACTGTGTGTACGTATTTACCTATGGTATTTTTATTTACATAGTTATAAATTTGTGGCGAGTGCTCCAGCAAATATGTAATGAGTGCTGAGACAATAGTGTCTTGCAGACTCCTTGCTTCTTATGTTTTTGTGTTCAGTGGTCGGGTATATGGTGAATGTGTTCTTGTATGAGAATGACTTTTCTTAGAAATTTCTTTCAAATATTAGGGTGCGTCTTCCAAGATGCAGCGTCTTGCAAGCCGTAAAATAAGGTAACTGATAATTATGAAGCTATTTTACACAACAAACGTACTACTGAAGATGATGGTGTGGCTCATAATTCTTCCCCTATCAATAGCTATAAGACTCCCAAATGGGGTCTTAACACTTTTCTCACACCTGGTGACTGTATATTTCCCGAGGCAAATTATGAAAAATAGCGATTTTACTCCAGTGTAATTTTTTGAACTACAGTAGTCCCTCAAATAACACGGATTCGATCATACGCGGATTTTATTTCAAAACCATCTCAAATGTAGAGAATTGTTTTAAAATTCGCGCCGAGTTGGGCACGCATACACGCAGCAACATCTCAAACATTTGTGGTGGCTGCTTCAATTTTACCATATACAGTCGATCCTCATATAACGCGGTCATTATGTACACTGGGAACTGCTCAAACAAGTGTGGGGTGAGGGAAAAGCCGTGGGTGGCTGCCTGAGGTCAAGTGTCAACCTCCGGGGCGTTACAATAAATCGCGTTATCTGAGGAACGACTGTATATATTTTGTATTTTACTTATATTCATTTCATTTTATTTTATTAATATATTCCACTTTCCATTATTTCATTATTGCTGTTTTGTCTCACTTTGATCATTTATGTACTCGTAAAGTTAAGGTTGTTTGTTGGTTGCAATCCATTAGCGGTGCGCTTGATTCTACCTGTTCCCGCGACTTGTGCGGTGACCCACTCCTCAGTCTCTCACCATTCGTAGTGCTGGTCAATTGCTCTGGAAGTCGTGTTCATTACCCCTCCACGTGTTCTTCACATGGCACCGATACACTCCTCTAAGCCAACAAAGACAAAGATTCAAGGAAAGGCTGGAAAAATTGCTAAGCGAGAAAGGAAGTGTATGATGTTATCAGAAAAAATCGTCATTTTGGACAAACTGAGAAGTGGTATGTCCTATGCATCATGTGCCAGAGAATACAGACTTAATGAATCTTCTGTGCGAACCATAAAAAAATGTGAAAATGACATCAGACATGCCGTGACACATTGTGCTCCTGTTTCTGCTAAAGTGGCACATCACATCAGAAATACGGCGCTGAATCAGATGGAGAAAGGCCTGAATGTTTGGATCGAAGATCTGAATTGTCGTCATGTTTCTTTAGACTCGCTCAGCATCAGAGAAAAGGCCAAGAAAATGTACGACTACTTCAGTGAAAAGTGTGAAGAAAAGCGACCTTTTGTGGCCAGCAAAGGCTGGTTTGATAAGTTCAAGAAGAGGTTCGCTCTGCACAATTTAAGAATCACGGGAGAGTCAGCTTCTGCTGATCACGTGGCAGCAGAAGCTTTTCCAGAGAAGTTGGAAAAGATAATTAAAGACAATGGATATTTACCAGAGCAAGTATTCAATGCAGACGAAACAGGACTTTGGTGGAAGAAGATGCCAGCTAGAACATTCATATCTCAAGAGGAAAAACAAGCGCCAGGATTCAAAGCTCAGAAGGATCGCGTTTCCCTTTTGTTGTGTGGTAATGCAGCTGGACATATGATCAAGCCTATGTTCCTGTACAGAGCTAAGAGACCACGTGCTCTTAAGGGGAAAGACTTAAACCAGCTGCCAGTATTCTATCGAGCATATCAGAAAGCCTGGGTAACAGCTGCACTGTTCACATATTGGTTCCACAACTGTTTTGTGCCTGAGGTGGAGAGATATTTAACAACTAAAGGGTTGGATTTCAAAGTCTTGCTTCTTGTTGATAACTGCCCCGGCCACCCCGATTCGCTCACGTTTGCTCACCCCAACATTCAAGTGGAATTTCTCCCCAAAAATACCACTTCCCTCATTCAACCTTTAGACCAAGGTGTAATTGCTGTGTTGAAGGCCAAGTGTGTGTCTCGCAACTTTTCTAACATGTTGAAAGCAATTGATGAGGAGGGAGAGGATCGTGGTGGAAAAGTATAACATTGCACACATTCTCTGTGGTGAAAATGTGCCACGATGAACTCGCTACACATTGCGTGAACGCGTGTTGGAAAAAGTTGGGGTCATCTGCAGTCAATGATTTTACAGGTTTTCCGACTGCGGATGCTGAAGTCTTCAAGATAAAGAGCTACGCTAGAATTCTGAGTGGTGTCGGATTTTCAGACATGAAGGAGCAAGAAATTAGTGATGAATTGTTGAACCACGCTGGGGGAAGAACTAATGGAAGAAGAAATAGAAGAATTGCTACATGAGGAGGAAGATCGCGGCTCACCACAACCACCAGCTTGGACTTTAGATAAACTTTGTGAAGTTCAAAGAAGTTTGAAACACACAATAGATCTATTTACAGCATATGATCCATCCCTAGACAGCTCTGATAGTCAAGAATAGCATGGAAAGTGGATTCGCTCCGTATTTGGAAATTATCAAACAACTGAGGCGAAAGGTTGAACAACCAAAAATCACCGCATTCTTCTCTAAACCTCAGCCAGATCTACTCAGCCGACGACATTAGGCAAATGTAGACCTACTCACACTGCACTGGATCACTCGCCTGACTCCCCTGCTTCCATCACCTCCACCCAGTCCACGGACTGTGACGACTCTGATGAAGGTAAGCTATGTTTGTGATATCAATTCAATTTTGAGTGAACATTATTCGCATATATGATCAAAATAAATTTTCTGTATGTTGAATATTGAGAGTTATTTGGTGTATATTTCACAGTGGTGCAGCCGATAGCCACAGCCGGGAGAGGGGGTTGGGATGAGTGGTCAGCTGACGAGAGGGGACAACATGGCGGAGCGAATCCACTTCCATGACTTGAGCAAGGTAAACTGTGAGCATCACTATATTGACACATTCTAAGGTGTTGTCACATACGTAATTTTTATTTTTATTTATGCTTAGTAGCCCATGAGTGTTGAATTCTAAGAGTTGTTTGGGTGTATATTTCATAGAATTCGAGTGATGGTGGTGGTAGCCAGCGACACAAACAGGCGTCAGGACAAGCCAGCTAACGGGATGAGAGAGGGACGACGGGAGAGAACCAGGTGGCAGGGGTGTAGCTGATCAACTCGCAGTGCATCTCAGGCGCAGACTACAGTATATTTACATTGTTTTGTTTATTACATAGGATACATAATAAATATTATATTTGTACAATTGCGTTTGCATTGTTCTTTTTTAAAATTAATTTGCATGTTATAAATGAACTTGTACAGTGGATATTAGCTGTGAGGTAAAGTGTTCTGAGGCTTAGGTCTACATTACCATCCTGCAAGCTGCAAAAACTACCTGGGGTACAGTATATACCGAAGAAATGAAAGGATGATAAATTGGTCTAAGGTAAACTAAACTAAACTAACCTAACCGGTAAATCTTTAGTTTCGACCATGGGAGGAATAGAGCAATAGAAAATTAAATATTAATTTGTATACTCTGCAAGCTGAGAGAGTGGTTGAAAAGCCCGCCAACGTCTCTCACGACGACAAGAACAAGGACGAGCCGGATGACATCTAATTTGCAGGTAATGATTTAATAAACACAGGTTAGGTTAGTTTAGTTTACCTTAGACGAATTTATCATCCTTTAATATCTTCGACGTCGGCATCTACCATAACAAACATGGCATACCATTCATCGTACACGACTTCGTTACTTTAAAAATCTGTTCTAACACCTTTTTTGTTTTTCATTTCCGCACACAAAATTGCATATTAGTGATACATTTTAATTTACAATATTAATATTTAATTTTCTATTGCTATATTACTTCCATGGTCGAAACTAAAGATTTACCCCGGTATTTAATATGAAATATCAGCATACGCGGTGATTTCAGGAACCTAACCCCCGCGTTATTCGAGGGACTACTGTATTTTTTGATGATGTGGAATATGTTAGTGGACCAGACAACTGTCTATTCAACTTTCAAAGGTGAAACAGATTTCTTGGTAACCAAAGGAGAAATGAAAGTGTTCATTGGAATTTTGATAGTATCTGGCATTGTTTCTTTATCTTTTTGGAGGATGTTTTGGAGAAATTCATCTGTGACAAGAAATGAAGCTGTCTATCAAGCAATGAGATGATTTGAAAATTATGCAATTCATTCATTCTGATAATTCTTCATTGGATACTGACAAATATGCCAAAGTTCGTCCACTCGTTAAACATCTAACAAAAATTCATAGAGCATTTTCAACCTGTGAAGTCACTCACGATGAAGCAATGATTGAATATTATGGTAAGCATGGGTGTAAACAGTGCATCAGAATGAAACCAATTAATTTGGGTATAAAGCTTGGTGTCTAAATACAGACGATGGTTATCTAGTGACCTTTGATCTTTATCAAGGCTTACCGGTCAAAACGTCCCCGGGTGAGACCAAAAAATCCCCCCTGGTCAACACGTCCTAACTAGGGACAAAACTCCATTAAATTCTTCCCGTTATTATTACCATTTTTGAAGTAAACGTAATCTAAAACCAACAGTCCTTGTCATTTGTGCCATAAATTACTACTGAATTTGATCAATCGCTCCAGGGTTGATCGCGGCTCGCTGGGCGTAATTTCCACACACTCACATACCCACCCGACCTACGTTTATGCTGAAGTACGAGTATGGTATGATTGGAATTTGTAATAAAGTAAACTTGTGAAAATTCTGTGTAAATGTTGTGTAATTATGACATTATCTTAATGATAATTATGTGTAACACTGTAAATACGGGCGCATCCGGTCGTGGCGCCACGATCGCACGTGTACTGTTTACAACGCAATCTTTTGCGGCCCGCTTAAATAAGTATGCCTTAGTTTGAATGCTTGCATCGTTCAGCGCATGCACAGAATACTCAAATTATCTTGTTGTTGTGCAAGTGTATGCCCAATTCTTGAAATACAAACAAATTTGCACCGATTTAAACGGAAGTTTGGTTATCAACCTCGGCAAAATAGTTTTCCGAGTAAAAATATTAAGGTAAACATCAACAACCAATATTTTTACATAAATAACCATATTTTTTAACCTATTTTCTCCCGGAAAAGAGAAGCTTAAGATCGTTAATTAATTTATATTTGAGCTTAATGGCAATACATGTAGGCATATAGTCATGCGCGGCGCCGCTATCTTTTGCGCCCCGTTGGATTTTGATTTTTGTTTGGCTTAGTTTGAATGCTTGGAGGGTTCAGCACATTCGCTGGGTATTAAAATGATCTTGTTGTTAATCAAGTTTATGCCCAGTTCTTCAAAACTTTACTAATTCTTACCGATTTCAACGCAATTTTTCATATTAGCCATGGCAAATTAGTTTTCAGAGTAAAAGTGAAAAGGCAAGAAAGTAATTAATCATATAATATTTAATGTACAAATGTTGTTTATTAGCCTCTATTCTACCGGATATGAGCAACTTTGAAATCGTTGGTAATAGCGCAGTTGTGCAATCTAAGTTTCTTGAAGCTTAGATGCCTATTCGACATATCGTTGCCATGGCAATGTGATAGGCGTCAATAAGAACGGTGTAAGAGGAAAGTCCTGCATCGTTTTAGACATGCTCAGGATGTTTTTTGACCCATAAAACCTAAGCATGCCAAGTTGCATGTCAGTTGGGCCAGCGGTTTGGATTTTATTATTTCTAAATTGACAACAGTTGCCATGGCAACATGATAGATGTTAGTAAGAACAGTATAAAAGGAAGGTCCTGCATTGTTTTTTATATATTCAAGTAATTTGTTGACCCATAAAACCTTCACATGCCAAGTTGCATGTCAGTTGTGCCAGGGGTTTGGATTTTATTATTTCTAAATTGACAACAATTGCCATGGCATCATGATAGATGTTAGTAAGAACAGTATAAAAGGAAGGTCTTGTATTGTTTTTGACATGCTCAGGAGATTTGTTGACCCATAAAACCTTCACATGTCAAGTTGCACATCAGTTGTGCCAGTGGTTTGGATTTTTTTTTTTATTATTTCTAAATTGACAACAGTTGCCATGGCAACATGATAGGTGTTAGTAAGAATGGTATAAGAAGAAGGCCCTGCAATGTTAATGACATGCTCAGGTGATTCGTTGACCCATAAAACCTTCACATGCAAAGTTGCATGTCAATTGGGCCAGAGGTTTGGATTTTATTATTTCTAAATTGACAGCAGTTGCCATGGCAACATGATAGGTGTTAGTAAGAATTGTATAAGAAGGTCCTGCAATGTTATTGACATACCCAGGTGATTTGTTAACCCATAAAACCTTCACATACCAAGTTGCATGTCAATTGGGCCAGCGGTTTGGATTTTATAGATTATTTCTTAATTGACAAGTTGCCATGGCAACATGATAGGTGTTAGTAAGAATGGTATAAGAAGAAGGTCCTGCAATGTTAATGACATGCTCAGGTGATTTGTTAACCCATAAGACCTTCACATGACAAGTTGCATGTCAATTGGGCCACCGGTTTGGATTTTATTGTTTCTAAATTGACAACAGTTGCCATGGCAACATAATAGGTATTAGTAGGAATGGTATAGGAAGAAGGTCCTGCAATGTTAATGACATGCTCAGGTGATCTGTTAACCCATAAAACCTTCACATGACAAGTTGCATGTCAATTGGGCCAGTGGTTTGGATTTTATAGATTATTTCTAAATTGCCAACAGTTGCCATGGCAACATGATAGGTGCTAGTAAGAATGGTATACGAAGAAGGGCCTGCAAGGTGATTTTCTTGGTGACAATTACTTAATTCAGCATATAAGGGAGCCCACGGGATATGGAAACTTACTCGATCTATTGATCACTAACCGTGAGAGCATGGTAACTGATGTGGAGGTCGGTGAATCTGTTGCAAATAGCGATCACAACTTAGATTCAAACTCCTAAATTTTTTTAGAATAGATACTTGTGTTTCTAATATACCCAATTTCAGTAAAGCTCAGTTCATAAGACTACGTCAGAAGCTTCAGCTTACAGATTGGGAGGCAAAATTAAACGAAAGACCTGTAGATCAGATGTGGGAAATATTTCAAAATACGCTCACTAAGATGATTCAAACTTACATTCCTTTTAAGGACAGACGTCCCCCAAAGTGGTTCGACAAAGAAACTGAAAAAGTGTTGCTAAAAAGAGGCAGGCTTATAAGAAATATAGGTGCTCGGGTGACTATGAAAGTCATGTATCAATACAGAGAGATTTAAAAAAGAATACAAGAAAAAGAAAACGACAATACGAAATGAACATTGCTGATAAATCCAAAGAGAATCCCAAAGAATTCTAAAGTTACATTAGAGATAAAAAGGTTGTTAGGAATCACATTGGTCCACTATTATCTGCTGACGGTCAACTTGAATATTTAAATGAAGGAATGTGTAATATCTTAAACAATTATTTTAGCTCGGTATTCGTAAACGAAACACCTCAAAGTGAACTCTAAACTGAAACCTGTGAAAAGTCTAGGGTAAACTTACTCACTACGGTAAATATAACAAAAGAAAAAGTTAAAAGGTGTATAGATAAACTCAAAGTTAATAAAACACCAGGGCCTGACGGTTGGCATCCAAGAATCTTAAAGGAAATGAAAAATGAGATTGTTGTTCCATTAGATAATATTTTCAAGAAATCCATCATATCCGGAGATGTCCCAAGAGAATGGAAGCTAGCTAACGTTACTCCCATATTCAAAAAAGGTGACAAAAAGAAACTAAATAACTATAGGCCTATAAGTTTGACTTCAATTGTAGGAAAAATAATGGAAACTATCATCAGAGATGCTATCGAACATCATTTAGAAAGTAACCGTTTGATAAATGATAGCCAGCATGGTTTCAGATGGAAACACTCTTGCGTGACTAATATACTCGAATTCTACAACACAGTTATCTCAAATTATGACAAAAGAAACAATATAGATTTAATATACAGTAGACCCTCGTTTTACGCGGACTTTTTATGCACGGTTTTGAATTTACGCGGATTTTTGGGTTTTTGTATATATATACAGCGGATGAGCAAGTGGAAGATCAGGTGAAGAAGACTGTAGCCTTAGCAAAGGAAGTTGGCGGTGAAGGATTTGCAGATATGGAGGAAGAAGAGGTTCGGGAACTGGTTCGTGGCCATGCAGTTGAGCTGTCTGAGGAGGAACTGGTGGAACTCGTCCAGTCGGCCAGTGAGGAGGAGGAGGAGGAGAAGGGCAATGTTGAAGAAGAAAGCCAGCCACAGGAAGGATTAACTTTGGACTCATTGGCAGCCTTGATACGACAGGCCTCCGCTCTCAAGGCTGCCATTTATGAGACTGACACATCCATGGTGAGGGCAATTGCGGCGCAGAATGGCATCGACAGTGTTATGGCGCCCTACAAAGCCGTTTTGCAGGACATGAAAAAGCGCCGAGTACAATTGCCCATCACCATGTTTTTACAGAAACGTGGTGGTCCAGCTAATTCTGATGCCGAGTCCGACTAGACTGCTACCTAGACTACTACCCCTTCTACATATATTCATTTCATGCACTGTTTTTTCTTGTTCTTCAGAGGATTAGGAGAGGAACAGAAGGAGTAATTGGTGAGGAACAGTGTGGATTTAGGACGGGTAGAGGTTGTGTAGATCAGATCTTTGTGGTAAGACAGATATGTGAGAAAGCTATAGGAAAGGGGAAGGATGTTTTTTGGGCTTTTATGGATCTGGAAAAAGCTTATGATAGGGTAGACAGAAAGGCACTGTGGGAGGTTATGCAGATTTATGGGATAGGAGGAAAGCTTTTGGGAGCTGTCAAGAGTTTTTATGAGAGTAGTAGAGCATGTGTTAGGATTAGAAATGGAGAGAGTGAGTGGTTTGAAGTAAAGGTGGGACTTCGTCAAGGATGCGTTATGTCGCCCTGGCTGTTCAACTTATACATGGATGGGGTGGTGCGAGAGGTGAATGCTAGGGTAGTGAGTCAGGGATTGGAGATGGTTAAAGAAAATGGAGAAAAGTGGGAGGTGAGCCAGCTGTTGTTTGCGGACGACACTGCGCTTGTGGCAGGGTCAGAGGAGGGATTGAGGAAGCTGGTGGCAGAGTTTGGGAGAGTATGTGATAGAAGAAAGCTAAAGATAAATGTGGGTAAAAGTAAGGCCCCCCAACCCCAAGAGTTGGGGGCCAATCAGCAGCAACTACCCCTGGCCATCAGCTCTACGCAGATGGCACCGATCCCCAAGGAGGAGCTACGCCTACCTGGGGGAGTACCACAATCCTTTTTTTCCAACACACAATGTTACGTTTTTTTCTGCACTGAGGGGTGATTTTCCGGCGATCACCCCTCTTCTTCTACTTTTAGCCGGAGATGTAGAGAGCAATCCTGGGCCCACCACAAAATACACATGCCCAACATGCTCTAAAACCCATTACTTCGAGCAGACAGACAAAGGGCTCAGTTCAGTGCAATATGTGCAAAAACTGGGCCCACCTCACTTGTACAACACTTGCTGACACAAACCAATACACAAACACTTGGACATGTTCTACCTGCCCTCCAGTAACCCCAATCCCACCTCCCCAACCACAGCCAACACCCTTACCCACTCCCAATTTCCCTTTGCCCTTACCCCCGATTAGTACTCCCCTTCCTTTGTCCCCGATCTCTCCTTTCCCCCCCTCTGACCCAGATCCTACACCTTCCCCACTACCACCCCAACCTCAACCCCAAACGGCAACATACAACACATACAAAACACACAACATCAACATATTACAACACAACATTGACGGTATTAACACTAAAAAACATGAACTTGAACACTTTCTTAAACAACACAACATACACATTGCAATTCTACAAGAAACAAAATTAAGACACTCACACAAAACACCATCATTTCATAATTACACCACCATCAGACAAGACCGGACTGACGGCAATGGCGGTGGACTCATCACCCTGATCCACCATTCCATCTGTTTTGTGGACACAAGTGCCACAACCAAAATTCTCCTCCCTACCACAGATAACACAACAGAAACCCAATCCATTCGTATCCGCACAGGCAACAATTCAACACTAACAATAGTTAACATGTACATTCCCCCCCAATCATCCCCCACAGTTCCAAACACCTTCAGACCTCAACTCAGCCAACTAACCTCAATCCCCAACCTGATCATGGGTGGTGACTTCAACGCCAAGTCGTCTGCCTGGTTTGTCGACAACCCTGACACAGACAGAGGGCTTGATATACAGACTCAATTCGACTCATTGACTATCATGAACAACACGCATAATCATACACATATCCCATACCAAGCCCTCTACACTCCCTCCTCTCCTGATATCACCTTTTGCTCCCCCTGCCTAACCCCAACAACATCATGGAGAGTGGTCGGAGCCCTTGGTTCTGACCACCTTCCAATCATCATCACCACCAAAACAAGATGCACCCCAGCTGGCCACAGACACACTTACACCAATTACAAGAGAGCTAACTGGGAAGCCTTTAATGAAGAGACAGAACAACATTTTGAAACACTTAACAGTACACCAATCACAAACATAAACAATGCTGTGCACGCTTTTAATACAATCATACAAAACGCAGACAAGAGATACATCCCTAGAGGCAACAGAAAATCACACAACCCCAACTTCACACCAGAAATCCAAGGCCTCATCAGACAACGTGACACACTTAAACACGATACCCCCACACCTATCCCTCAAAACATAGCAGACCAAATACAAACACTAAACACTGTGATTGCCAATAAAATACATGAACAAAAAACACAAAATTGGCAAAACTTTATCGATACACTTGATCACAAAACAAACACCAGCAAATTGTACAAAACACTCAACAGCATCACACTATCCAACACTAACACTACACGCTCTCACGCAGCAATAATCACAACAACAGATAATCTACCCTCAAACAGACAACAAGCAAACGCACTCATACGTCATTTTGCACAGACGAGCCATCTTACATCTCACCCTGACGACCGACGCACCATTCGACGTAAGAAAGACTTTCCCACAGACTCAGACTATACACCCTTCATAGACAGTCAGACAAAACTCATAATGCATAGTCTCAAGCACTCATCTGCCTGTGGCCCTGATAACATAAGCAACATCCACCTAAAACACATTGGACCACAAGGTATACACGCACTCACAAACATTGCAAACTACAGCTATTCACACAACACTATACCCGACATCTGGAAGCATGGTAAAATAATCACCATTCCAAAACCGAACAAAGACCCAACAATCCCAACATCGCACCGCCCAATCACACTTCTCTGCACCCCCTCTAAAGTCATTGAACGCCTAATACTTAAACTTGTCACACCATATATTCCCCTTGCTGACTCACAACACGGTTTTAGGCCACTACACTCCACAAACACTCTTCTGACAAACCTCACACAAAGAATTTTAGATGGCATCAATTCAGATAGGCCCCACCACAGAACACTTCTTATAACATTGGACATTAGTAAAGCTTTTGATGCTATCCCCCGCCACAACCTAACAAATAAAATATATAACACAGACATGCACAATAACACCAAAAGATGGCTGGCCAATTATCTGGCAGGCAGGAATGCTCATGTGTCATATAATGGCCAATCATCGCACATCAGAAACATTAAGAACGGAGTACCACAGGGCTCAGTTCTATCCCCCACATTATTTAATCTATACATGCATGACTTACCCACGCCAGACACCTCAGAAATACAAATCTCTTCCTACGCAGACGACATAACAATCACATGCACACATCGTAACACAGACAAAGCTGCAGAAATAATCCAGCCTTACCTTGACACACTCAACACATGGTTCATCACAAACAGACTCAAAATAGCTCCAACCAAATCTACAGCAACACTTCTCACCAACTGGACAAAAGAACACAAATATATACCTCATCTCTACATCAACAACACTCTAATACCACACACAAACACACCGAAAATTCTTGGTGTAACATACGATACATCCATGTCTTTCAAACAACACCTCACAAACATAAAAAACAAATGCACACCTAGACTTAACGCACTTAAATCAATCACTGGAACAACATTTGGACAAAACAAAGAAACTAATATAACAATATACAAACAATGCATACGCTCAGTGATGAATTATGCGAGTCCTGCATGGGCTCCTAATCTCAGTGAGACACACCACAACACCCTTCAAATCATACAAAACAAAGCCCTAAAAACAATTACAGGCTGCACAAATACATCACCTACAGACCATTTACACCATGAAACAAAAGTCCTCAAAGTCAAGGACCACCTCGACATGAGAGGCACACAAACATTTGCTGCAGCCACCACAAACACATCACACCCGCTACACTACATAGCAGAACACCCACACACACCAAGAAACATTAAAACTACACCCAAAGACCTTTATTACACACAGATACTCTCTTCTCTTCCTCCACAACCACCAAATACCAGCCTCCGGAAACATATTCATAATCATATCACTCACCGCTCCATTAACACACTGAAAGACAACACACTGCTGCATGCCAGACCCCCTGATATCCACCCTTCTGAATCCTCTCTCCCACGTAAGGACAGAGTCCACTTGGCCAGACTGCGATGCGGTCACCACCCAGCACTTCTAAGCTACCAGAAGAGGCTGGACGACCGTGTTGTGAACAGCTGCCCAGGATGTAACACTTCACCCCATACCATACAACACATAATGGAAGACTGCATTATACACAATCATGCATGCAAACAACACAACATACACTCTATAAAGGATTTGTGGGAAAACCCAGTTTCGGCTGTGGCCTTCCTTGGGGAGACGGGACTGCTCGGACAGACAGTCTAGGGAACGACAACAACAACAACAACAAGGGGTGAAAGTGGCAGTAGACTGGAAGTGAACATTAAGGGAGAGCGACTGGAGGAAGTGGATAGTTTTAGATACTTGGGTGCAAGTGTAGCAGGAAAAGGTGGAGTGAAGGTGGAGGTAGAATGTAGATTGAGAGAAGCGAGTAAATGCCTTGGTGGTTTAAAGAGTGTAATGAGGAATAGACATTTGGGAATGGATGCGAAGAGGAGACTGTATGAAGGAGTGATTGTGCCAACAGCACTGTATGGGGCAGAAACGTGGAACATAAGAGAAGAAGAGAGGAGTTTGAATGTGTTTGAGATGAGGTGTCTGAGAAGTATGGTGGGGGTTACTAGGCTGGATAGAGTGAGAAATGAGGAGGTGAGGAGAACAGGGGTGAAAAAGGATTTGGGAGATAGGGTTGATGAAAGAATATTAGGATGGTTTGGACACATGGAAAGAATGAGTGAAGAAAGACTAGTAAAAGAGGTATGGAAGGCAGATGTGGAGGGAGTGAACATGAGGGGACGTCCTAGGATGAGGTGGATGGATGGGGTGAAGGGGGCTTTGGGGAAGAGGGGAATGTCTGTTGAGGAAGGAAGGGAGAGGACGGAAGACAGAGGTGAGTGGAGAATGGTTGTATATAGATGATGTTGTGACTGCATGAGGAGGAATGGGCGGGGGGGTGGGGGGGTGGTAGTATGTGTGAGTAAATTTTGACGCAGCCCGAAGGGATTTCTCCCCGTCCTCGCCTTATAGGCAAAGGGGGACGGAGAGGGGGGGGTCGCCGATTAAATGAAGCGGCCTTGCTGTGGATGTACTGTGTCTTGCGACACTGCTTCTGACCCAGGGCGGTGGGCAGGGTGCAGGGATGACCCGTCATCCAGGAGGTGCTCAGATGAGAGGAAGGGTGGGAGGGGTGTGGAGGGTATTTAGGGATGAAATGGGTGGGAGTGTTTTTATGCCTTTCCCTTTTTGGCTACCTCCCTTGGAAGGGGGAAAAAGCCTTGGTATATGTATGTATGTTGTTTGTATTGTATTGTTTTCCTATTTTTCTATTTTATTATTTTGTTCAATATGGCAATTCATTGTGGAAATAAAATTATTAGGGTTCTAATGATTGTTTTGGTATATCTCCTTCAGTGGCGGAATTTTACGCGGATTTTCGTTTTACGCGGGGGTTCCCGGTCCCTAACCCCCGCGTAAAACGAGGGTCTACTGTATCTAGACTTTGCAAAAGCTTTTCATACTGTCCCACACGAAAGACTACTTACTAAATTAGCTTTACACGGAATAAGTGGTAGCCTATTAAGTTGGACTAGTAATTGGTTGAATGGTCAAAAACAGAGAGTTGTTTTAAATGGAAAAACTTCTAGATGGAAAAATGTTACAAGTGGAGTTCCTCAGGGTTCCGTTCTTGGACCACTTCTATTCATAGTATATAGAAATGATATAGACCATGGACTAAAATCTACTGTTTCCAAATTTGCTGATGATACAAAACTGTGCAGAATGGCAAATGATCACTTAAACCAATTAGATATTCAAGAAGATTTAGATAAATTACAGCAATGGTCTGAAAAGTGGCTAATGAAATTTAACACGAGTAAATGCAAGGTAATGCACATAGGTAAAAACAACAGTAAGTACGATTACAAGTTATTTGGAAATTCATTAACAAAAGTGGATGGTGAAAAAGATCTCGGCGTAAATATCAGTAACGACCTGAAATCATCCAAGCAGTGTATTTCAGACTCTGAGAAAGTAAATAAGATTCTAGGACTGATTGTGCGATCTTTTGATTTCAAAAGTCCATCACTCATTAACAAGCTATATAAATCGTTAGTTCATCCACATTTGGAATATGCTGTTTCTGTATGGTCACCGAATCTCATTTAAGACATTGACAGGCTGGAAAAAGTACAACAGCGAGCCACAAAACTGATTCCAAATATCAAAAATCATACGAAAATCGACTAAAACATATGAATCTGTTTTCTCTAAAAAAGCGTAGACTCAGAGGTGACTTGATACAGGTCTTTAAGATTCTAAAGGGAATTGACAACATCAAAAGTGACAAAACTTTCACATTGAATGAGAATCAGACAAAAAACAATGGTCTCACACTATCCGGAAATAGATTCAATTTGGAAGTAGGTAGAAACAATTTTGCCAACCGTGTAGTTAATGAATGGAATAAACTTCCTGCACAGGTAGTACAATGTAGTTCAGTTCGAAGCTTTAAGACTCATTTAGATAAACACCTAAGCAAGACGCTGTAATGATTATACATACATACATATACCAAGGCTTTTTCCCCCTTACAAGGGAGGTAGCCAAAAAGGGAAAGGCATATAATCATTCCCACCCATTTCATCCCTGAATACACTCCACACCCCTCCCACCCTCCCTCTTATCTGAGCACCTCCTGGATGACGGGTCATCCCTGCACCTTGCCCACTGCCCTGGGTCAGAGGCAGTGTCGCAAGACACAGCAAGGCCGCTTCATTAAATCAGCGACCCCCCCCTTGCATAAAAGGAGAGGACGGGGAGAAATCCCTTCGGGCTGCGTCAACTTTTGCTCACACATACTACCTCACCCCCACCCCCCCACCCATTCCTCCTCATGCAATCACAACATCATCCATATACAACCATTCTCCATTCACCCGTCTTCCGTCCTCTCTCGTCCTTCCTCAACAGACATTCCCCTCTTCCCCAAAGCCCCCTTCACCCCATCCATCCACCTCATCCTAGGACGTCCCTTCATGTTCACTCCCTCCACATCTGCCTTCCACACCTCTTTTACTAGTCTTTCTTCACTCATTCTTTCCATGTGTCCAAACCATCCTAATATTCTTTCATCAACCCTATCTCCCAGCTCCTTTTCCACCCGTTCTCCTCCTCACCTCATTTCTCACTCTATCTAGCCTAGTAACTCCCACCATACTTCTCAGACACCTCATCTCAAACACATTCAAACTCCTTCTCTCTTCCTCTCTTATGTTCCATGTTTCTGCCCCATACAGTGCTGTAATGATTATAATTTATTTTATATTATTTGTTTTTGTTTTGTTATCATTTGTCTGTTTGATTTTCATTTATTATTAGTTATGTGTCAATTTATTATTTACTGTTTACCTGTTTGTTTGTTATTCAACACCTATGCATTTATTTATGTATTTTGTTTGTTGCATACATTATTATAGTTTTTTTCTGTTATTGTTTTATTATTATTATGATTTTTTCGCATCTGACCGACCTAGATATGGACCAAAAGGTCTCCTGTCGGCATGCTCCGCCTTTGTAAGGTGATTTGTTGACCCATAAAAACTTCACATGCCAAGTTGCATGTCAACTGGGCCAGCGGTTTGGATTTTATTATTTCTTAATTGACAACAGTTGCCATGGCAACATGATAGGTGTTAGTGAGAATGGTATAAGAAGGTCCTGCAATGTTAATGACATGCTCAGGTTATTTGTTAACCCATAAAACCTTCACATGCCAAGTTGCATGTCAATTGGGCCAGTGGTTTGGATTTCATTGATGCTAATCTGAAAATTGACAACTTCATGGTTGCCATGAAAAGGCAAATATGGTATGATGGAGATGTCTCACATTGTTTTTGACATGCTCTTGTGATTTGTTGATCCATAAAACCCAAGTATTCCGAATTTTAATAAAAATGGACCAGTGGTTTAGAGTTAATGTGTATTTTTTTTACCGAAATCTTTACAAATTAATACCCTTAATTCTAACATTTTGTTATGGTAAAGTCTAGCCAAAAATGCAGGCTAAAAAATAATTTCAAACATTTAAAAAGCATTTTGTTTCTAATAAAGTTGTCTTTCATATGCAACAATGATTTACGGGTTAATTTTTCTTTATTTTGTGCCCATACCTAAACACTGATCTACTACAGAGGTGTGTGCATTATGTGACATATTTTCTTTAAAATGTGTGATTTCCATATAATTTGATCATGTTTTTATCCTCTGCAAAATTACCGACCATTGCTACGAATACCGTCCGACTCGCTAATTACCGACCAAACCCGAACAAGGACAGTTTTTGCTCAAATACGGTTGCATCATTTGACCTATTTTCTTTATAATGTGTGATTTCCATGTCATTTGATGAAAGAGAAGTTACGTTTTTAGCCTCTGCAAAATTACCGACCACAGCTATTACTAATGTGTAATAGATTGCATATAGTTGAATTACTTGCACTATCTTTTTAAATGTATGACTTTCACTGACTAATAACAGACCAAATCCGAACTAGGACGGTTTTCACTCCAATGCGTAATTTTATACAAAAATTGTTGCATATAGTTGAATTATTTTCTTTAGAATGTGCGATTTTCACTGACTAATAACAGACCAAATCCGAACAATGACGGTTCTTACTCAAATGCGCAATAGTGTAGTTTGATCCATACCACCAGTGATCATAGATGGCGGGCTGGATGAATCGTAGCTATGGTCGGTAATATAGCAGAACGCAACCTCTCTTTCATATGAATCAAACTCCAAACACACACATACCTGACCTACATTTATGCTGAATTACGAGCAAGGTATGAAAATTGTGTGATCCGTACCACAGTGGTGTGCGCATGTGGGTGGGAATTTTTGCATGCCAGCTTTATATCATGAGGTATGATTGAAATTTGTAGTAAAGTAAACTTATGAAAATTCTGTGTGATCCATACCACCACTGATCTACTACAGTGGCGTGTGCATGTGGGCAGGAATTTTTGCATGCCAGCTTGATATGACATAATTCTGCTGCACTTCTGAACATGATTGAGAATTCATTTTTCATTGAATATATGTAGGTTCTCTTGATTTTATTTTCTTAATAATTTTCTCTTTGAATATATATATAAGTTCTAGTATTTTTATTTTCCTCTTTGCAATATCAACTCCGGACAAAAACAAGGCATCGTATTCTTTTAGGTCTTTATTTTTGTTTGCACTAATTTACATTATTCAATTCATAAAATACAGTTATAATAGAAATGATGCGAAGTGAAATTACTCCAAAGTCGGCGCCATAATATGAGAACATCTTTTTAGTAATTCCTTTGCCGTCTTGTTACCGGCGATGTACTCGTCCCACAGCTCAAAAAGCTGACCCTGGGCCTGACGATACTGCCTACGTTGCCGGCGTTTTAGTTTATTTTCGGAAATAAGACGTACCTGGAGTTTGATTAAATCTGACTGTTCTTGGAGCAGGTGAACAAGTTTGTAGAATGACAGATTCGACCCCTTTGCATGTAGATTCAGCATCCCGTGCCAGCCTTCGACGTCGTTGTTGGTCCGTACGGCTTCCATGAAGACGGACCAGGTCCTCGGTGTCCAAAAGCCCTCGATCCAAGTCTTCCAGACGCAGTCTGCAAACTCTGCCAAGCTGGGTGTGGTTGCTTTCTGTGATAGGTTGAAGAAGATTGCAGGAATGTGATCAGAGGGCAGGTAGGGAAGGGCAAGGAACTGCCACAACAGTTTGTGAGTGGGGTAGTCATTTCTATATGACGGCGAAAGTCCAAGTTCTTGCACCTTCCTCCACAAGCACTGGGTCCAGTGGAAGGCACATCCCATAACGCGTACGTTATGCAGGACAAGAGGGATAGCCTCCCACATGGCGCGCTCGAAGTCAAGCACGACTTTCTCCACTCTGACTGTCCCGCACATTAGCTTGAGGGCTTTCAGCACTTTTTTATAGTCCTTCTTCCTTTTCCCGGACATCAGCACCACCGCAAGGGGAACTTGCTTGATATTATCGTCACTGCGAACGAAAGCATGGACTGTAAATAGCTGGGAGAATGGCTCCTTCACGAGTTTAAAGGTGCCATCCAAGTACCATGCCTTCGCGTTCGACAGCAACTCCACCATCATGTCCGATGCAAACACCAAGTGCCTCTTGTCCCCAACTCTGACGTCCTTTCGAAGGAAACTGTCCTTCACGAAATTGAAGTCAATCTCGAAGTCGAGTGTGGCCGGCTCATCCGGTCAAAGCTTCTGGCGGTGCCGGTTAGCAGCCCTGGCAAGAACATCTCTGACTTCCTGCAACAGTGTTTCATTGACGATTTCGGCTGCTGGTGTGAATACTGTTTCAGTGGCCTTAGATTTTACTTTCCTCTGAATCTCTGTTGCTGCTCCTGTGCCAAGTTCTCCTGGGTGGATGTGGGGCTGGGAACCTCTCGTGAAAATGCTTCCTTTCTGGAGAACCGACGCTTTGCACCAGATGTTCTTGTTTCTGACACTGCACGTCCACGTTTTGTTGCCGTTTGCTCGAAGTGTCTTCACCGTGTACGTGTAACCGTTGACATCCGCTAACTTGTCCTTCCCTTTGTTGGAACCATCTGCGATGATGTTGTATGTCGTCGCTGGCCTACAGACAGCGACGACGTCATTAGGGGCTTCATCTTCAATGGACGATTCTCTGACCGGTGCAGGCACATCAAAACTGGGTAGGGTTGGGTCTCTGGATGCGTCGTCAAAAGATTCGTCCATGGCTTGCTGTTCCTCATCATCGTGGGGGTGGGATATGTCCATAGATTCTGTGCAGAGTCGAGTACTCTCAGCTGCGGGTGCAGTGGCTACCAGCTTGCATGGCAAGCACGTCCACTCGATGTTGGTTCCCTCTGACACAGCTTTTCTATAAGCTGGACGACTGATACCAGTGTAACACGTCCTGTGTTGCCACCGATTGCAGCCATCATACAGCAATCCTTCCTGCCTCATCCTCACTGGTCTTTGGCAGGCTATGCAGTTTTCTCGATCTTGATGTGTCATCTTCAGTCACTTGGATTGATGATTCTGTTGAACAGCAGGCATGAAAAAATTAAATTAGGCATGAATAATTTATATTAGTTGGGTTTTACTATGCCACGTGACGAATACACAAAGATAATAAATTACTTAGTTTCCTGCCATAAACTTTCAGACATACATATGAGAATCACAGAGCATTAGAGACATGCATTGTTTCTGATTCTCTATGAATATGAAAGAAAAAAAAACTAGAAAATATATAATAATGAAATAAAAAGAATCCACTGTCTTATGCGACTTCGAACAAGCAGTTATCTGTGCTGTAAGGGTTGTCCTTGGTGAGCACGTTCAAGTTCGTGGGTGCTTTTTCCATTTGACCCAGAGTACATGGCGAAAAATACAAGAACTTGGTCTTGTGCAGCTGTTTAGCAAAAATGAAGATATGAAACTCTTTTGTGGGATGCTGGATGCGCTCGCTCTTCTGCCACTCTGTGATGTTGAGGATGGGTTTCGGGGAAGGCGCCCAAAATACCTCCGGCCAAAATCCCACACCCAAAATACCTTCACCCAGAATACCTCCAAAAATGCCCAAAATACCTCCATGCATATTGTGCTGTTTGTACTGCTTAGAAGGTTATAATCTTAAATTATCAAGTTTATGGGAATAATTATAATTTGCGGAATGAAGATTTAGATAAATTATAGCAATGGTCTGAAATTGGCTAATGAAATTTAACACAAGTAAATGCAAGGTAATGCACATAGGTAACAATAACAGTAAGTACGATTACAAGATATTTGGAAATTCGTTAACAAAAGTTAGTGGAAAAGATCTCTGCGTAATTGTCAATAACGATCTCAAATCATCCATGCAAATGATAAGTGTTATGATGAGGACATTTGGGAATGATATTGTAAACAATATGTAGAGTATAGAATCCTATAGAAAGTATCATTAGAGGACTTTTTCATTCAGGATTATGGTAGTATGATAGATCAAAGAAATAATCAATTCTATATACATACATACATATACCAAGGCTTTTTCCCCCTTCCAAGGGAGGTAGCCAAAAAGGGAAAGGCATAAAAACACTCCCACCCATTTCATCCTAAATACACTCCCCACCCCTCCCGCCCTTCCTCTCATCTGAGCACCTCCTGGATGACGGTAAAATACATTGATTTAACTTATGATTTTTAGGACCATTGTATCCAATTTATTAAACAATTACCTATGGGTGAACATGTGAACTGAAGTCATTGTATTGTTTTGTCTGATTCCTTTGATTAAAATTTTCTATAGAGAATTAATAATTCCTTTGATCAACTGTTTTGTCTGATTCCTTTGATTAACAATTTCTATATAGAATTGATTGAAAAAATCAATTCTATATAGAAATTGTTAATCAAAGGAATCAGACAAAACAATTGATCAAAGGAATTATTAATTCTCTATAGAAAATTTTAATCAAAGGAATCAGACAAAACAATACAATGACTTCAGTTCACATGTTCACCCATAGGTAATTGTTTAATAAATTGGATACAATGGTCCTAAAAATCATAAGTTAAATCAATGTATTTTACCCTATATGTATTTTACCCTACAGTATATCAGTACCTGGTCCCCATCTGTAATGGCATATAGTAATTGGAGTCAGAGGTATCTTATTTTATTTTATTTATTTATTTATTCTATTTTATTTTTGAAAATCGGCTTAATTACTATTTGCCATTACAGATGGCGACCAGGTACTGATATAGGGTAAAATACATTACAGGTAAACGTCGACTTACGATGGCATTAGGTTTCGATAGATCCATCGTAAGACGATTTCATCGTAAGTCGATCCCCAATTTGTGTATCACTCTGTTCCGTGGTCACTGTACCTAGCCTACCTGTATATTAACCACCAGAGATACTGAATATAGCCTATTAAACATGTACAGTAGTTTATTTAATTATTTTTATCCTTTTTACCATATTCATACACTATAATATGTATTTTCAGTACGGCCTTAAATCTCGCGGGCAGCAGCCAATGCCAGCCGTACGACGTGTCGTAATAATACTCGCATCATAAAATATAGTCACCGCTTATATCGATCGTTCTCTCTTTCACCCGCGAATTTTGAAAACCACAGAGAATGGGATTCAGGGCACATTTGAGAGAATGTAAAAACACAGGGGCGACTACAATAAATATAATCAAGACGCCGATATGGCACCGTCGCGAATCCACTTGCTCCTCATGACGCCTACGTGTGCGGCACCGTATGGAAGGGGTTAAATATATCATATCGTCGTCGTCGTCGTCATCGTAAAGTCGAACAATCGTAAGTCGCGGCCATCGTAAGTCGACGTTTACCTGTATTTGATTTGAACATGTGAACTGAATATCGTCTTATTGTTTTGTCTGATTCCTTTGATTAAAATTTTCTATATAGAATTAATTATTCCTTTGATCAATTGCTTTGTCTGATTCCTTTGATTAACAATTTCTATATAGAATTGATTATTCCTTTGATCTACCATACTACCATAATCCTGAATGAAAAAGTCCTCTAATGATACTTTCTATAGGATTCTATACTCTACGTATTGTTTACAATATCATTCCCAAATGTCCTTATCATAACACTTATCATTTGCATGGAGGTATTATGGGTAGTTTTGGAGGTATTTTGGGTGGAGGTATTTTGGGCGGAGGTATTATGTCATGGATCCATTCGTAGCAATGGTCGGTAATTTTGCAGAGGATAAAAAAGTGACTTCTCTTTGATCAAATTATATGGAAATCACACATTTTAAAGAAAATATGTCACATGTGAGCAAAAACCGTCCTTGTTTGGGTTTAATCGGTAATTAGTGAGACCGCTAATTAGCTAATGCATGCATGATCTCAAACGGTGCAGAGTACGTGCATGACTTTGTATGTGTATACAACATTGAAGACACCTGGTCATTCATTCACGGTTGTAGTCTCCTTAATTACAGATTAGATGTGGTTTATCAATTATTTTCATCATAAACAGACAAGTATGTTGCAGAACGGGGACGATTTGACCCGTGGACGTTTTGGTACTTGACCCGGGGACATTTTGGTACTACCACACTGGGGACGTTTTCGTACTACCACACTGGGGACGTTTTGGTACTACCACACTGGGGACGTTTTGACCCGGGGAATTAACTGAATGAGAAAGTATTTGGCAAATGTGCCGCTACAGTCTTGAAAGAAATTGTCAGAAGATAAACGATCACTACCACATAATATATATTGATAATCTCATTACTTCATTTCAACTTCTCACAGAACTGATGGATAGAAATCACAGTGCTACAGGGACAATAAGAGCAAACAGGTGTAAACATTGTCCCCTGAATTCAGTTGACGTTATGAAGAAACAAGAGAGGAACGGCCAAATTCGATACAGACAAGGTGAATAAAATCTTGGTATGTAGATGGATGGATAATGCAGTCGTATCAGTAGCATCTACAGTCCATACAAACAGTGCCTCAAGCAATGTAAGAAGGTACTCACAGAGCGAGAAAAAGAACGTAGAAGCTGACTACCCCAAGATAGTTCAAGAATATAATCAACATATGGGAGGAACCGATAGTGTGAGTGGCATTTGCACTATGTATGGAAATATTGTATAATGTATGGAATTGTAATAGCGTATTGAACTGATGTACATGTAAATAGATGTATTACGTAGAAGTAACAGCAATTACGGCCTGTGAGGTTGAGCACCTGGTTTTGAGTCGTAACAAAATGGAAAATGTTATTGTATAAGACTGATTGAATATAGTGGTCCAATGTGTATAATAAAGTAAAACAAGATCAAAGAAACACTAGAGAAGCAAAGAATATTAAGTAGAACATGACTTTATTTACGGTCCCTTATATGTAGTAGGCTACTCCGCAAACAAAGTAGTGCGAGTTTTCCTCAGCATAATTGTAATGAGAGCCGTCCTTTTCTGTGTCTACACATTGAGCTGTGAAGATGTCTATTACCATAAGTGTCTGGGGAACCATTATTGGTAAGCATTGATTGAGCAACTTATTGTGTTTAGGTAATGTGACTGATGGAATAATATGCAAAGAGTCAATGTAGAAGTCATAATAATTGATGTATTTGGTTTCTCAGAATAATTGTGGATGAAGAAGATATTTCAGGATAAATGTTAATGAGGCGGGTAAACAAAATCATGGTAGGAATCGTGAAAAATTATATAGTTATGTGCCTGCCCAAACCTATCACTACTGGTGGTACCAAACAAGTGCAGTTAATGTTGAAGTTTCCTCTAAACTTGGAATATAAATGTCATTAATTTTTTAAAAATAATTTCTTGAAGATTTAGTGTTCTTAGCACTTTCAATTTGGTGATATGGCTAATCCAGTGAGGTAGGCTAAGGCTGCCTACATTACAAGTCATTCATACCAAGGAGAGTAATAGCTTTTATTTTTTATACTTACCCTCTACATTAAATATGCAGTGTAGGATTACAATGCAAAATCTACATATTTTTTTAAACACCAAAAGAGGGACACAACATGCATGTATTCTGAATGATAAAATAAAATATTTTGATTTCTAGGCACTATTTCATTTTGCCTTCATTAGTAAAGTTTAAAGACATGGTTCAACATCACCCTTAGCATTCCTACGCAGACGACATAACAATCACATGCACACATCGTAACACAGACAAAGCTGCAGAAATAATCCAGCCATACCTTGATACACTCAACACATGGTTCATCACAAACAGACTCAAAATAGCTCCAACCAAATCTACAGCGTCACTTCTCACCAACTGGACAAAAGAACACAAATACATACCTCATCTCTACATCAACAACACTCTAATACCACACACAAACACACCGAAAATTCTTGGTATAACATACGATACATCCATGTCTTTCAAACAACACATCACAAACATAAAAAACAAATGCACACCTAGACTTAACGCACTTAAGTCAATCACTGGAACAACATTTGGACAAAACAAAGAAACTAATAAAACAATATATAAACAATGCATACGCTCAGTGATGAATTATGCGAGTCCTGCATGGGACACACCACAACACCCTTCAAATCATACAAAACAAAGCCCTAAAAACAATTACAGGCTGCACAAATACAACACCTACAGACCATTTACACCATGAAAGAAAAATCCTCAAAGTCAAGGACCACCTCGACATGAGAGGCACACAAACACTTGCCGCAGCCACCACAAACACATCACACCCGCTACACTACATAGCAGAACACCCATACACACCAACAAACATTAAAACAACACCCAAAGACCTTTATCACACGCAGATACTCTCTTCTCTTCCTCCACAACCACCAAATACCAGCCTCCGGAAACATATTCATAATCATATCACTCACCGCTCCATTAACACACTGAAAGACAACACACTGCTGCATGCCAAACCCCCTGATATCCACCCTTCTGAATTCTCTCTCCCACGAAAGGACAGAGTCCACCTGGCCAGACTGCGGTGCGATCACCACCCAGCACTTCTAAGCTACCAGAAGAGGCTGGATGACCGCATTGTGAACAGCTGCCCAGGATGTAACACTTCACCCCATACCATTCAACACATAATGGAAGACTGCATTATACACAATCATGCACGCAAACAACACAACATACACTCTATAAAGGATTTGTGGGAAAACCCAGTTTTGTCAGTGGCATTCCTTGGGGAGACGGGACTGTTCGGACAGACAGTCTAGGGAACGACAACAACAACAACAACATACCCCTTAGCATAGTTCAATGTACCCCAGTTTGAATAAATTTTGAAAAAAATTTCAGCTGCCAAATTTTCCACTATAAAAACAAGATACATTAAACTTTCCTGTTGTCAAATTTGTGAAATAGGATGAAGATAAATATGGCATGGAAGAAACATAAGTTTAGCCAAAAGATATTTGCCTATGGCCAGAAATGTCTAAAACCTGTTCAAGTTGCCCCACTCTCACCTACTCCGCGAACAAAGTAGTGCGAGTTTTCCTCGGCATGATTGTAATGAGAGCCGTCCTTTTCTGTGTCTAGACATTGAGCTGTGAAGATGTCTATTACCATAAGTGTCTGGGGAACCATTATTGGTAAGCATTGATTGAGCAACTTATTGTGTTTAGGTAATGTGACTGATGGAATAATATGTAAAGAGTCAATGTAGAAGTTAAATTAATAACACTGGCCTGCGTTTAATTTTTTTTTTCAAAGGTCGAAGGTTTTTCAAGTGATTTATAGGTTTTTTGGTGCGCTGAATCCAAAAATGCCATCCGTTTCCTTGGATCAGGTCTAGTTTTTGAGATATGAGAAGTGCGACTTTTGGGCCTTGTATAGTACTAAGTATAAGGAAAACGAGGCTGCAGGTATAGCCTATTCTTATTTTTTTTTCATAAAAATTATACTGTAGCACCCCGAAACTGATACTGAAACCTAATGATGTTTTTGTTTACTTTCAGGAAACTGAAACTGAAACTGCATTGACTACATTGACAAACTGCATTGACAACACTGAAACTGAAAATGGTTTAGAAAAGTGTGATCTCCAATCAATGTGACTGATTTTATAAGAATCTGTGCTTCTTGTGTTTCTATTTTGGACACGTATCTTAGATTGACAGAAAATGGAACGCAAATGCACAAATCATCCTGATGGGTTCTGCTACATATGTGGTAATGTGATTCTTCCTCGTCGACTAGCAAATATAACTGATTTTGTGAAGAAGGCATATCATGCTTACTTTGGAGTTAAGCTTGGGGACCAGGACAAGCCATTTGCACCCCATGTTAGCTGCAAAACCTAGATGACGGGTCATCCCTGCACCCTGTCCACTGCCCTGGGTCAGAACCAGTGTTGCAAGACACAGCACATCCACAGCAAGGCCGCTTCATTAAATCGGCGACCCCCCCTCTCCGTCCCCCCATGCATAAAGGAGAAGACGGGGAGAAATCCCTTTGGGCTGCGTCAAAATTTTGCTCACACACACTACCTCACCCTCCATCCCACCTCATGCATCACAACATCTTCCATATACAACCATTCTCCATTCACCCCTGTCTTCTGTCCTCTCCCGTCCTTCCTCAACAGACATTCCCCTCTTCCCCAAAGCCCCCTTCACCCCATCCATCCATTTCATCCTAGGACGTCCCCTCATGTTCACTCCCTCCACATCTGCCTTCCATACCTCCTTTACTAGTCTTTCTTCACTCATTCTTTCCATGTGTCCAAACCATCCTCATACTCTTTCATCAACCCTATCTCCCAACTCCCTTTCCACCGCTGTTCTCCTCACCTCCTCATTTCTCACTCTATCTAGCCTAGTAACCCTCACCATACTTCTCAGACACTTCATCTCAAACACATTCAAACTCCTTCTCTCTTCCTCTCTTATGTTCCATGTTTCTGCTCCATACAGTGCTGTTGGCACAACCACTCCTTCATACAGTCTCCTCTTAGCATCCATTCCCAAATTTCTATTCCTCATTACACTTTTTAATCCGCCTAAGCATTTACTCGCTTCTCTCAATCTACATTCTACCTCCACCTTTTCCTACCACATTTGCACCCAAGTTTCTAAAACTATCCACTTCCTCCAGTTGCTCTCCCTTAATGCTCACTTCCAGATTTCTGCCACTTTCACCCCTTGTACATCTCATCACCTTACTCTTACCCACATTTATCTTTACCTTTCTTCTATCACATACTCTCCCAAACTCTGTCACCAACTTCCTCAATCCCTCCTCCGATCCTGCCACAAGCGCAGTGTCGTCCGCAAACAACAGCTGGCTCACCTCCCACTTTTCTCCATTTTCTTTAACCATCTCCAATCCCTGACCCACTACCCTTGCATTTACCTCTCGCACTACCCCATCCATGTATAAGTTGAACAGCCAGGGTGACATAACGCATCCTTGACGAAGTCCCACCTTTACCTCAAACCACTCACTCTCTCCATTCCTTATCCTGACACAAGCTCTACTAATTAATTTGTATGATGTTATAAATGAACTTGTACAATAGATATTAGCTGTGAGGTAAAGTGTTCTGAAGCTTAGGTCTACATTACCATCCTGCAAGCTGCAAAAACTACCTAGGGTACAGTATATACCGGTATTTAATATGGAATGTCAGCATACGTGGATTTGGTCATACACAGTAATTTCAGGAACCTAACCCCCACATTATTTGAGGGACTCCTGTACTGAGAGAATGCATGTTAGAATTAAAAGACAAAATATACAATTAAATTCTCACTTAAAGAAGGAAATGTGCCACAGGACTGGAAAAAGGCAAACATTGTACCAATCTATAAGGGAGGAAACAAGAAGACCCATCAAATTACAGACCGGTCTCCCTGACAAGCACAGTAGCAAAAATTTGTGAAAAAGTAGTCAGAAATAGATGGGTTAAACATTTGGAAGAAAAAACTATACTGAATCCAAATCAATTTGGATTCAGACAAGGAAGAGCATGTACTACAAACTTTATCTGCTACTCAAGATTAATAGACATAATACAAGAGATGGTTGGGCAGACTGTGCCTTTCTGGATCTACAAAAGGCATTTGATAAGGTACCACACAAACTAATAAGATAGAATCAATAGATGGCAACAGAGGAAAATTATTGGAATGGATGAAAGACTTCCTGATTGGGAGGAAAATGAGAATAGCAATTAGGGAAATTCTCAAATTGGGAGGAAATGATAAGTGCTGTCCCACAGGTATCAGTACTGGCCCGATCATGTTTGCTGTACACATAAATGACATGGACGAAGGAGTAGAGTGTTGTATGAATTTCTTTGCAGATGATACAAAAATACTAGAGAAAGTAAAAACTGGGGTTGGATTGCAACTCGTTACAACAAGACTTGGACAAGATCTGGAAATGGACTCAAAAGTGGGAAGTGAAATTCAATATCAAGAAATGTAGTATAATGGAATTTGGAAAAAGTAAAAACAGAATATCGAGAGATTATAAAATTGGCGAGGGTCAAAAAAGTAAACTCCAAAAAAGATCTTAGAGTGATGATTAAAGACATGACATCGGATAAGTATATTAATAAAATAGTCGGAGAAACCTATAATTTATCGAGGTCAATAAAAGTGGCATTTGGATATTTGGACGAGGAAATAATTTCTTTTTTTAACTACACTAACAAGACCAAAACTTGAGTACACAGCAACACTAGACACCCAGTACCAAAAAGAATATAAAGAGCAACAACAAAACTGCCACCGACTCTTTCCAAAATGACATATGAACAATGACTGTCCAAATTAGAATTACCAACTCTGGAACAAAGGGAAAGAGGAGACTTACTACCTATAGAATTATGAAGGGAATGGAAATCTTAGATAAGAATGATTCATTGAATGGGACAATGGAGAAACAAGAGAGAAAAAGCTTCCCACACAATAGATACTTGGAACAAATTAGACAGTGTGCAAACACTACAAGATTAAGAAAAAACTTGATGCCGAGAGATACAAAGACGGGTTACCACGAGCATAGCTCCCTTCCCGTATAATACAACTAGGTAAATCTGAATCACCTCAATTTGTCCTCTTTGGCTCTGACAAAAAGACTACATGACCCTGTTTCAGAATTAACTTCCATTTACAATTTCAAGGATTATGTCAAGGTCAAAGTAGCAAATTTAAAGTATTAAAAAAAAAAAAAAATCACTCAATGATATGGTGCATCTGTACAACCATTTAGTGAGAAATTGTACTTTAGAACTTCGAGACATTGTTTACATACCAAACCCCCACCTCAAAGCTCTACCCTAATTTCACTAGACCTTTTCATATCATTGGACAGGAGTAATAATAAAATCAAAGCACTCAAGTTGCATGATCTTATGAGTGATGCACAAAGATATCAAGAGTTCCTCATGGCCTTAACATAAAACGTTCCATCATCAGTTGGTACTACCCCTACTATAGAAAGACTTTACCAACACAACTTCCCTCTACTCCTCTCCCCTATCACAACCTTTGCAGGCAAACCCCCCTTTCACAAGATTGCATCTTGCCTAGGTGAACGAATATATCTACTTCTCCATGTTCTTATGATTAAGTAAATTTTACAGTATTTTCCTATGATAAAACTGCTCAAATCCATGTTTGTTTATCTTCTTGCAAGAAAGATGTAGAGTAGCTAATGCATGAGTGTATGCAAGCACAAAAGTATACATCAGATCCTGATAGTTGTGGCAAGCCTTCAACAGAACCTACTGTTATGTGACCTGCCAAATTGGCTTGACCTGCGAGTCCAACCGCCAAGACACTTGCATGTCAAACTGGCAGATTCAACCATACAATATTGCCATATGATAACAGTTAATGCAATTCACTACTTTGTGTAGAGAAGTATAGAGCTAAAATAAGTACTGACCATGCTGTTCCATAATGTAACAAGTTGAAAGAAACTTAATATGTATACAACTGTAAAGTTATATTCAAGGTGGACATAACTGTAAATGCACTTTACCCGTGAACTACTACAGCCTCCTCTCAATCTTCTGTAAATGCACACTGGTACCTCCACTCGTTCAGAAGATCGAGCCACTCTCCTTACCTGCAATAAATGCAATTTGTGGTTACTTACATTTACTTACAAAGAGCATCATGCAACTTAAATCTAATCCATGCAATGCAAGCTAGGAATCTTTTCATACAATTCTTGCAATCAATGACCAGTCATTCTTAGTCCTATGTAATTTCTATGATAAAAATTCCCGGGCAAACCATCAGGGATCACTTTGGCAAGTGTGCAAAGCCTGGCACACTACTTTTCCAGGATGTGAAACCCATAGCTCACCATAATAATATAACTACAGTAATAAATTAGGACAAGGGAATCATACGAGAGGTACAAAGTAAAAAGTAAAACAAGATAAAGGAGGCTGATGTGAAATGGGATAAGAGTATGATAAAATCTTTTAAGTAATAAAAAATGTTTGGGAATGAAATTGAAGAAAGGGAAATTAAGTAGAGAAAATGTAAAAGGTGTAGATGTAGAGATGATAATAGAAGAGAAGGCAGCAAGAGGAAGGTGGGCAGAGTATTTTAGGGAGTTGCTAAATGTGAAGGAGGATAGATAGGGAAAGGTAGTTGTAGTGGGAAGCGCCAAGAAAATGTCCATGATGAGCGAGGGAAATGGAGGAGAAATAAGGGAAGACAAAGTGAAGGCAGTTAAGATGAGAGCAGGTAAGGCACCTGGGGATTGATGCCATGCAGAATGTCTGAAAAAAGGAAGTACAGTGATGGATTGGCTGGTGAGGTTAATGTTTAGGAGAGGGTAGTGTGACGGAGGACTGGAGGAGTGCCTGTATAGTTCCACTTTACAAGGTGAAAAGTGTGAGTAATAGTTTCAGAGGGATCAGCTTTTTAGGTAGTTGGGAAGGCTTATGGGAGGGTCTTGATCAAGTGGATTAGTAGAGGAACTAGTGATGTGCCAGAACCAAAATTTTTACCGATACCGATATTTTTTTTTAGCATTTTTACCGATACCGATACAGGAATTTAATGGGGTTACCGATACCGATACCGATATTTTGCGCATTGCTCACAATGCCTTGTACTTTATTGTGCACTTTTTCATAAAGCTCTGGGATAGTTGTGTTAGAGATGTATTTCCTGCTTGGGATTAAGTGATTAAGGAGCCTAGCAAATCCCAGATCTTCTACAATAGATATAGGTTGACAATCTATTGTGATCATTTCAGCAATATATTTGTGTACCTCTTTTGCTGGAGCACTGTTGATGTCCCAAATCTTTTTGTACTGGAGAGTAGCTTCAAGAGTTGGCTGTTGAGATACCTGTTTTGCACTTGAACAGCCTGTTTGACTTTGACTAGAAGTTGAAGTTGAAATTTTTAGCTTTTTGGTAGGTGGAACATTTAAGAATGAGGCAAGTGTTGGGTTTGATTCAGCTGCTTTTTTCTGCTCCAATTCGGCATTTCCAAACTCATCAGGATGTTTATGTTGAAGATGCTTTCTAATATTTGTTGTTGTTTGGGTTTGCCTGTTTATTCCTCCTCTGCTTAATATTGTATTACAGAAATTACAGGATACTTTTGAAGAATCATCTTTGCATACTGTCACTAGATTCCATATAACACTTTGCTTTGACTTAGGCATTATTGCTAATTCTGGCAATTCTAATTGTAATTTAATAAATTTATCACAATATTGACTATCTGAAAAATGCAAGTTCAAATATTAAATATAAATAAATAATTACAATAAATAAATATTAAGAATGAGATCGAAAAGGGTAATAGGATAATAGCCATCAGCTAGCTCTCTTCTCTTCTTACATAAGACGCAAATGATTCCACAACCACATGGCGTGAAAGACACCCTTTACTTTATATATTTATATAATTATTTATTTGTTTCATGAATGAAAGTAATTTAACTTAAATTTTCTCTCAAGGTATCGGTATCGGTATTTATTTTTCAATACCGATACCGATATACCGATACCTTCTATTTTACCGATACCGATAGCTTGAAAATAAACCGATATTTACCGATACCGATAGCTTGAAAATAAACCGATATTTACCGATACCGATACAGATACCGAAGCTTCGGTACATCACTAAGAGGAACATAGGGAGTAACTGGTGAGGAACAGTGTGTTTAGGACAGGTAGGAGGTTGCGTAGATCAGATTTTTTGGGGGGTAAGATATGTGAGAAAGCTATTGGAAAAGGTAAGGATGTATTATGGGCTTTTATGGATTTGGAAAAGGCTTATGACAGGGTAGACAGGAAGGCACTGTGGGATGTATTGCAGATATATGGAATAGGAGGAAAGCTAGAGCAGGAAAGAGCAGTCCAGAGTTTTTACAATAGTAGAGCTTGTGTTAGGATTAGACACTGAGTGGTTTGAGGTAAAGGTGGGACTTCATCAGGGATGTGTTATGTTGCCCTGGCTGTTCAATTTATACATGGATGGGGTGGTGTGAGAGCAAGAGTCGTGGGTCAGGGATGGAGATGGTTAAAGAAAATTGAGAAAAGTGGGAGATAAACCAGTTGTTCGCCAACAACTGCTTGTACTAAGATCAGGAGGTATTGAGGAAGTTAGTGACAGTTTGGGAAGGTGTGCGGCAGAAGTGCAAGAAAAATGTGGATAAAAGTAAGGTGATGATATGTACAAGGAGTGGAAGCAGACTGGGAGAGAGTACCGAGTAAGACTGGAAGTGGATAGTTTTAGATACTTCAGTGCGAATGTAGTGGGAAAGCGAGAAGTGGAGGTATAATGTAGATTGAAAGTAGCGAGTAAATGCCTTGGGGGGATTAAAAAGTGGAACGAGAAATAGACATTTGGGAATGGATGCTAAGAGGAGTATATGATGACTGACTGTGCTAACAGCACTGTATGGGACAAACTTGGAACATAAGAGGAAGAGGAGTTTGAATGAGAGATGAAATGCCCGATAAGTATGATAGGGGTTACTAAGCTAGATAGAGAAATGAGGCAAGGAGAACATGGGTGGAAAGGGAATTGGGAGATGGGGTTGATGAAAGTATTGAGATGGTTTGGAAACATGAAAAGCATGAGTGAAAAAAGACTAGTAAAAGGTATGGAAGGCAGAGGTGGAAGGAGTAAACAAAGGGTTGACTTAGGATGAGATGGATGGATGGGGTAAAAGGGGCACTGAGAAAGGGTAACATCTATTGAAGAAAGACAGGAGAGGACAGATAGGGGTGAATGAAGAATGGTTGTATGGATGATGCTGTGATGCACAAGGGGGAGTGTGGTGGGGGATGGAGGGTGAGGGATTATGAAAAATAAATTGATGCAGCCTGGAGGGATTTCTCCCACTATTTCCTGCATGAGGGGATGAGAGGGGTTTGCAGATTTAATAAAGCGGCCTTGCTGTGGATGTGCTGCATCTTGCGACACTGCTTCTGACCCAGGGCAGTGGACAAGATGCAGAGATGACCTGTCATCCAGGAGGTGCACAAATGAGAGGGAGGGAAGAGGGTAGAGGGGAGTGGAGTATGTAGGGGTTGGAATGGGTGGGAGTGATTTCTATGCCTTCGTTTTCTGGCTACCTCCCATGTAAGGGGGGGGTGGGGAGCCTTTGGTGTATGCAGGACCCTTATATGCCTAAGTGCCACCCCTAGGCAAATTGTAACTAGTGTTTTCATGATTATCTTCTTGATCTGCTAATTCTTCAAGTCTTACCATAACCATGATCACTTCTACCAACACAAAACTAAAAACAAATACCTGTTCTTCCTGCAAAAACTTTGTCCCAAAGAGTCACCTCAAATGTTCAACCTGTCATCATTTACTTCACTTTGTGTGTGCAAATGTTCCAGCACTGTCAAAAATAACCATAATAAATTCAAAAACTGGTTCTGCTCAGATTATTAAAAAATGTTTCCCTTTCATGCATCGTCCAACACAGAAATTGAAATATTGTATTCCTCAATGCAAAAAAACACTGATGTATACACCGCTATTAATAAGTACAAAGACAAAATAACAAAGAATTTACAATATTTAATCAAAGTAACACCCCAATTGATCCTGAAACTAAATTTTTACTCAAAGCTAACAAAAGACTGCAATTACTACTGTGATACACAATTTGACAGTTTCATGAGATTAATGGTTTCACTTTAATTCACTTTAATGCCAGGAGCCTAAATGCCAATTACCAGAAAATTGATTGTTCTCAAGTTACTCAATAAAAATTTTGACAGTGATAAGCGAGACATGGATTGACCCCAGGTGTCAAGTTAATTTCTTACCGGATTATACTTCATACAGCGTTAATCGTCAGCTCCACAAAGGCGGTGGAGTCTCTATGTCAAAAACACCCTGTCGTGCAAATTATTAATTCAATCCTCTAATTCATATGAAAACTTATTTGATTGCATATCCATTGAGATTAACAGTCAAACAAAAAGAAACACCATAACAAGTATTTACAGAAATACTTGTTCTAATATTAACGAGTTTACTAATATGCTCAAAGAAATCTTAATCCCCCCTAAAAAATAAGAACCTATATATTTATGTGGTGACTTTAACATTGATTTACTTATTAAAACACATGAACAAACCAGGCATTTTACCAATATGATTTTTTTCATTAGGTTTGTTTCCTTTTATAAATAAACTAACCCGAATCCCGAATAACAAAAACCAGCGAGACACTAATAGATAACATTTTCACCAACATTATAAGTTCTGCGAATTATAGTGGTGTTTTATTAACCTATTAAACTCCGATGACAAGATTCTTGTCATTTGGTCAAATAAAACAAAAAATCATAAAACACCAAAATGTTTGATCAAACACCAGAAAAATATGTCAGTCCTCGCACAAAGCAAGGACTGACATCATATTTTTCTGGTGTTTGATCAAACATTTTGGTGTTTTATGATTTTTTGTTTTATTTGACCAAATGACAAGAATCTTGTCATCGGAGTTTAATGGGTTAAGTGATAAGTGATCACCTGCCTGTATTCACAATTAACCCAATAGAAACCCATCGCAAATCAAAACCAGAAATTATAATAAAGCGTAAAATAGATGACAAAAGTATTGCAAAATCAAGTGCTTGAATGAAGAAAACTGTAATCTGGTTTACAAGTCAGAAAATGCCAATCAATCATACACCGAGAGAGAAGTGGAAAGAAAAAAAAAATTACAAACAGCCTTAAGAATGCATGTCGAAAGAAAAACCAACTCTACAAGAAATTAATTAAAAGCAAGTCCACGACTGACGAAATAAAAATGTACAAAAACAAACAATCCTACACAATTGCGAGAAAAAACACCTAGATACTCTGAAAATAATTAAGGTAATATAAAAAAGATGGGAAGTGATAACTTAGCTAGGCCAAAAAGTAGAAATCACAATGAATACAAAGACCTTATTAAAAAAGGCAAAACAAAAAAAGATACAGCGGATTAATTGGATTTCCTCTCCCACATAGGACCTAAACTTGCGAAGCAAACAAGTATATATGTACCCCTCACTACCTTATACAAAGGATTACAAAGGCGGAGCATGCCGACAGGAGACCTTTTGATCCATATCTAGGTCGGATGAAAAAAAAAAATCATAATAATAAATTAAAACTATAATAATGTAAAAATAACAAATAAAATACATAAATAAATGCATAGGTATAGTTGAATAACAAACAAAAAGGTAAATAGTAAATGATTATAAATTGACATATAACTAATAATAAATGAAAATCAGACAGACAAATTATAACAAAACAAAAACAAATAATATAACATAAATTATAATCATTACAGCATCTTACTTAGGTATTTATCTAAATGATTCTTAAAGCTTCGAAATGAACTACATTGCACTACCTGTGCAGGAAGTTTATTCCATTCATTAACTACACGGTTGGCAAAGTTGTTTCTACCTACTTCCAAATTGAATCTATTTCTGGACAGTTTGAGACCATTGTTTCTTGTCTGATTCTCATTCAATGTGAAATTTTTGTCACTTTTGATGTTGTCAATTCCCTTTAAAATCTTAAAGACCTGTATCAAGTCACCTCTGAGTCTACGCTTTTTTAGGGAAAACAGATTCATGTGCTTAAGTCGATTTTCGTATGATTTATTTTTGATATTTGGAATCAGTTTTGTGGCTCGCCGTTGTACTTTTTCCAGTCTGTCAATGTCTTTAATGAGATTCGGTGACCATACGGAAACAGCATATTCCAAATGTGGACGAACTAACGATTTATATAGCTTGTTAATGAGTGATGGACTTTTGAAATCAAAAGATCGCGCAATCAATCCCAGAATCTTATTTGCTTTCTCAGAGGCTGAAATACACTGCTTGGATGATTTGAGGTCGTTACTGATAATTACGCCGAGATCTTTTTCACTATCCACTTTTGTTAACGAATTTCCAAATAACTTGTAATCGTACTTACTGTTATTTTTACCTATGTGCATTACCTTGCATTTACTTGTGTTAAATTTCATTAGCCACTTTTCAGACCATTGCTGTAATTGATCTAAATCTTCTTGAATATCTAATTGGTTTGAGTGATCATTTGCCACTCCGCACAGTTTTGTATCATCAGCAAATTTGGAAACAGTAGATTTTAGTCCATTGTCTATATCATTTATATATACTATGAATAGAAGTGGCCCAAGAACGGAACCCTGAGGAACTCCACTTGCAACATTTTTCCATCCAGAAGTTTTTCCATTTAAAACAACTCTCTGTTTTCGACCTTTCAACCAATTACTAGTCCAACCTAATAGGCTACCACTTTTTCCATGCAAAGCTAATTTAGTAAGTAGTCTTTCGTGTGGGACGGTATCAAAAGCTTTTGCAAAGTCTAGATATATTAAATCTATATTGTTTCTTTTGTCATAATTCGAGATAACTGTGTTGTAGAATTCGAGTAAGTTAGTCACGCAAGAACGTTTCCGTCTGAAACCATGCTGGCTATCATTTATCAAACGGTTACTTTCTAAATGATATTCGATATCATCTCTGATGATAGTTTCCATTATTTTTCCTACGATCGAAGTCAAACTTATAGGCCTATAGTTATTTGGTTTCTTTTTGTCACCTTTTTTGAATATGGGAGTAACGTTAGCTAGCTTCTATTCTCTTGGGACATCTCCGGATATGATGGATTTCTTGAAAATAATTTCTAATGGAACAACAATCTCATTTTTCATTTCCTTTAAGATTCTTGGATGCCAACCGTCAGGCCCTGGTGTTTTATTAACTTTGAGTTTGTCTATACACCTTTTAATTTTTTCTTTTGTTATATTTACCGTAGTGAGTAAGTTTACCCCAGACTTTTCACAGGTTTCAGTTTGGAATTCACTTTGAGGTGTTTCGTTTACGAATACCGAGCTAAAATAATTGTTTAAGATATTACACATTCCTTCATTTGAATATTCAAGTTGACCGTCAGCAGATAATAGTGGACCAATGTGATTCCTAACAACCTTTTTATCGCTAATGTAACTCTTTGGATTTATCAGCGATGTTCATTTCGTATTGTCGTTTTCTTTTTCTTATTGTCTTTTTTAAATCTCTCTGTATTGATACATAACTTTCATAGTCATTAGATGCACCCGAGCACTTATATTTCTTATAAGCCTGTCTCTTTTTAGCAATACTTTTTTCAGTTTCTTTGTCGAGCCACTTTGGGCGAGCCTGATTTGGGGGACGTCTGTCCTTAAAAGGAATGTACCTTAACTTCTTGTAACTATTCTGCTGAAGAGGACTACAGATAGTAGTCGAAATATACAGTTTCTCTGTACTTCCGTTATTATTTCTCCGATAGTGGGTTTATAGTGAACACGGAGTTGTCTTGTACGATTTGATAAGTGAAGAAAAGAACCTGAAATAAATAAGGGTTGTGTTTACTCTATTCCATGCCTTAAATGTAACAAATTTTATATCGGCCATACTGGCAAGACTTACACACAAGGGTAAATCAACACAAGTATAGTGTAAGGAGTGGGCAAAGTTCCAGTGTCCTTTTTGTTCATGTAAGAGACCACAACCATCCTATTGACTGGGATAATTCGAATGAAATAATTTCTTGTAGATCTTTATTAGAAAGAAACATTATCGAATCCAGTCACATTAAGCATACCTTCGATCAAAATATTGATTTAAGTTTAGGTTTATATAAACTTGATGATTTTATTATTAAGAAAATTGTAAAAGAATGCTCCAAGTGTTACCAGGCCGGGGTGATGTAACGTCATATGACCAAATGTCCTTAAAAGTAAACACTTCTCAGCCTGGTTATGAAGCACCCTGTGTGTCCTTCCCATGTTTCCTAGCTTGTCTACTACTTTATGTATATATATATATATATATATATATATATATATATATATATATATATATATATATATATATATATATATATATATATCCACCTATGTCTTTGTAACTGTGTATTCCTTGATAATGTCTTAAATAGACAAAAACGTTCCCAGTGTTTTTTTCTGCAAATTATTTTCATGTGTGCCTTGTGAATTACTGCAATATATATATATATATATATATATATATATGTGTGTGTGTGTGTGTGTGTGTGTGTGTGTGTGTGTGTGTGTGTGTGTGTGTGTTTGTGTGTGTAATATATATTGTATAATCATCAACTTTTTCATTGATCTATTTATTTCTTTATATTATAAATTTTATCTATTTAATCCATTGTTTCTTTTCTGTTGTTTGTTTAGTTGGTTGATAATTTATTCGTGTGTTTATTTGGTCATTCAATAAGATTATATTGAAGGAGTTGAGATGGTCTTACAGGTGAGACAATTTTGGGGGAAAAAAATGCCTGAAGACGGGAACGGCACCCATGGATAGGGTCAAAGTCAGGAAGTATCTACACACCTCGTATGATATTTCTTTCTTTACATAAGGGATTTTTTGTAAACCAGACAGAAAGTATTTGACTACAACGTGCAGAGAGGCGAGAGAACTGAACGAAAAAGGTTGTCTACAATAGTAAATTAGGCGAAAGAAAACGTAATTGGTAAGGGAAAATGTTAGAAAAGAAATATATATATATATATATATACATATATACAAATATATATACATATATCCATATATACATATATATATGTATATATATATATATATATATATACATATATATATATATATATATATATATATATATATATATATATATATTGGAAAACTGTAAACACCAGATTCAATTGAAGGGTTTATTTGCCCGACGTTTCGATTCCCGTCCAGGAATCGTCTTCAGGGGGTATAACGGTTACAAGAATGTGAACTCATTATAAATCGCCGGAATGGTAAACCTGGGAAAGGTTCACCCTCTCAGTCAATTGTACAAAGCATACCTTGCAATAACAAAATAAATACAGTACAATAGAAATTAAATACCAATTAGAAAAAAAATCAAATAAACGTTACATATTTGTGAACATAAAACAAGCGAAGCAAAAGTAACATAGGTGACACACAGTAAAAAAACAACAGGACAGAGATGTAAATAGAAGTGGACCAAATGTCCGCAATGAAGAAGGAACAAACGACTAAAAAAAAAAAAATACACTAGAAAAAATAAATAAATAAATAAACAAATAAAAATAAAATAAGTTACAAGGCTGTGAACAAAAACAAGAGTAGCAAAAAGCCTCAAACGTAACACTAACGTGAACACTTCAAAACATAGAACAAGAACCAAATGTCCTCAAAGAAATGTCAAGGGCAAACGGCTAAATTACAACCAAACAAATAAAACCAAACAAAATATAGAGTAAATGGCAGTGAACATAAAGCAAGTGTGACAAAAACATCAAAACGAAACCCAAAAGTAAAAACAAAACATAATCCAAGACGTAAAAGAAAGAAAGAAAGAAGGTGGACCAAATGTCCGTCGAAGTAGGAAGTGGGGGACAGGAGGAACAAGGACTCAATGACAAATGACTACATTACAAGCAGACAAATAAAAAGCAAAGAAGATAAAAGAAGAACCGCTTGTAATGTAGTCATTTGTTATTGAGTCCTTGTTCCTCCTGTCCCCCACTTCCTACTTCGGCGGACATTTGGTCCACCTTCTTTCTTTTCTTCTTTTTACGTCTTTGGATTATGTTTTGTTTTTACTTTTGGGTTTCGTTTTGATGTTTTTGTCACACTTGCTTTATGTTCACTGCCATTTACTGTTTTTATTTTGTTTGGTTTTATTTGTTTGGTTGTAATTTAGCCGTTTACCCTTGACATATCTTTGAGGACATTTGGTCCTTGTTCTATGTTCTGAAGTGTTCACGTTATTATTACGTTTGAGGCTTTTTACTACTCTTGTTTTTGTTCACAGCCTTGTAACTTATTTTATTTTTATTTATTTTTATTTATTTATTCATTACTATTATTTTTTTCTAGTGTATTTTTTTATTTATTTAGTCGTTTGTTCCTTCTTCATTTCGGACATTTGGTCCACTTCTATTTACATCTCTGGCCTGTTTTTTTTTTTTTTTTTTTTTTTTTTTTTTTTTTTTTTTTTTTTTTTATTTTTTTTTTTTTATTTTTTTTTTTTTTTTTTTTTATTTTACTGTGTGTCACCTATGGTTACTTCTGCTTCGCTTGTTTTATGTTCACAAATATGTAACTTTCATTTGATTTTTTTTTCTAATTGGTATTTAATTTCTATTGTAATGTGTTTATTTTATTATTGCAAGGTATGCTTTGTACAATTGACTGAGAGGGTGAACCTTTCCCAGGTTTACCATTTCGGCGATTTATAATGAGTTCACATTCTTGTAACCGTTATACCCCCTGAAGATTCAACTCAGCGCTCGCAGAACTCGGACGTCTCCGCTCCAGCTCCAGCTACTCGCTAATTGCCCCTAGCATCGCCCCTAGCATCGCCCCTTTGTACCTGCACACACTTGAGTCTAACCGCGTCTAACCGACCAACTGACTCAACAGCAACGCCTACTCTCCGTAAGTACAGAAATCTCAGGGTAAACACAGACACAAAAGTGCTTAATATCCATTGATACTCAGTGGTGTACTTTACTTACACAACACTTCCGAAGTCACGTAATCGTTCTCTGTTTTCAGAGTCTTGCCTTCGCAGAAAAGAGAAAGAACACTACACATTTAGCTGTGCCTGCATCTAGATTACAGTTAACACAAGTGCTTAATATCCATTGATACTTAGTACTTTACATACACAACACTTCCGAAGTCACGTAATCGCTCTCTGTTTTCAGAGTCTTGCCTTCGTAGAAAAGAGAAAAGAGAAATAACACTACACATTTAGTCTTCGACTTGGTTATAACCAGTACACATCAACATTGCCCGCCTTCTGTATCCTCTTTTAGCGCCTTAAGGAAATTCGTGTCTTGACCGTCTTCTTCGTAGGTGCTTCTGCTCTTCCTCTTTCTCTCCTTCCCTGACGTGTCTAACTCTCGTAGAACTTACCGTCAAGCGCCCTCATCATGAGAACCAACTATCAAGTGGTTTTTGTGAGAGGCAACTCACGCCCGGATGGCATCTCGCTAGTGGACGATGCCAACCAATTAAGCGGTGTGATAGGCAGTGCTCCTGTGCGCTTTGCTCAGACGGAAGGGGCAAATGTCCTGTTCCACTTGATGGATCAGGATAGTCTCGATGCCTGCTTCGATAAGAGGACTGTGATCAGGCTGGAGAAGCTGGGTTTCTCTCCCCGTAGGGTCACACCCACCTACGCTCATGTCAGAGCGTCCATGTACGTGGGTAGGATGGTCCTTGACAAGCTCGGGGATAAGGAAGCCATTCTGTGTGACCTAAGGGAGAGGAACTCGGATGTTGACTTTGTCGATGCCTTCCGGCCTCCGGGCACTGATTTCGTCAGGATTTCCCTTAAATCTAGGTCCGACCTTGAGAAGATTCTCAGGGTGGGACTCAAGATTAGTTTCTTATATCTGCCCCCATCCTCTATTAGAGAATTCAAAAACATACAAGTCAGGCAATGCCTGATATGTTACTCCCTGCAACATGAATCCCGATCCTGTCCTCAACCCAATCTGACTAGATGCTCCAAGTGTGCTACCGACGGACATCGGTATAGAGAATGCGAGGCAGCGAGACTCAAGTGTCTCCTATCAAGTGTCTCCTATGTGGGGGAACCCACAGCGCCATCTCCAATTCCTGCCCGGAAAGGAGAAAGGCGGCTGACACAGCGCAGCCTGCTCAACCGGTGGCTAGGTCAGCTCCCAACACCCGCCCCCAACCTGCGCAACCCTCTAATCCTCGTCCTAAAACCAAAAATCCTCCTCCTCCTCCTCCACCCCCACTCCCTCCTCCCCATCCCAAGGCAAAATCCCTCAACCCCCCACCCCCAAACCCAGAACCCACCCAGGTGTAAAGAGGAGGGCTAGCTCCCAGCTGCCGCCCCTGACCAGGAGCCTTCTTGCGCCCCCAAGGAGCAGCGGACGCAGAGGACGAAGTCCAAGCGTTCTCGCCAGGATGCGAGCAGGCCCTCCACCTGTACCGAAGTCCCTAGCATGGTTGCATCAATTATCGGCAGCACCCTGGAAAGGGAGGCAGCTGGTAATCTCCAGTGTCCTTCTGGAGACGAAAGGTGCAACCAGGCGAGGGACGCTCAAGTACTTGCTCTGAGTATTGTCTATTCGGCAATGCTCATGTCCAAGAGCAAGGAGCAGGTGCAGGAAGTGCTGTCCACAGCACTCACTCACCTGGGCTTACCTGCCTTCCCCATTCCACCTCACGTCCTAGAGGCTATTCCCTTTGGTCCCAACAACCCATCCTATCCTCACCCAGCCCCTACCCCTCCCACCACCGCTCCCTCTGTTTCCACACCCCCTCCCTCTGATTCCTCCTCCTCCTCCACCTCCTCCTCCTCCTCCACCTCCTCCTCCTCCACCTCCTCCTCCTCCACCTCCTCCTCCTCCTCCACCTCCTCCTCCTCCACCTCTTCCACCTGCCCCAAGAAGGCTGCGCAAGAACCTAAACCTAACCCCAGGCTATCACGCCCCAAGTCCAGGGCATACAGACATGAATCCTACCAACGTAGCAACCGTTCACGCTCCCCAATCCTAAGCCCCCGCTCCTCCTCGTCAGGGGCAAACAAATCCTCCTCCGAGCTCCCGCGCCGTGTGGCCATACCACGAGCCAGCTCGACTGGGAGGCCTAAGTTGAACCTGACGAAACTCACAAAGGAGACGCTGCGGGACATAATCCCCTTCACCAGCACTATTCCAGACACTGTCCAGTCTAGTGGTAGTGCATCCTCCTCCTCCTTCGACAGCGAAGTGCTTACCCTCCAAGCCCCTAAGGCTAACTAAGCTTCCTCTTAAAACTCCCTCCAACTAGTAGGACTCACTAAAGACAACTATTCCTATGGATAGATTGGATTTACGTGTGTTCTACCAGAACGTCCGTCACTGGGCCCCACAAAGGACCAGCACCTTGTTAGAGATTGCCAGACACGGTCCTGATGTCATTTGTTTGACTTCGATGGGTGATCCAGCCCCCGACTCTCTTCCCAAGATTCAAGGCTTCAACACTTGGAGTCGGGGTCTTGCTTTGCACTCGGGCGTCTGTATTTTGGCCAGGAAGTCCCTCCAGGCAACTATACTTGATCAATTTCATTATGAGCAGATGCTCGCGATCAAGTTAAGCACCACTCGCGGTCCCATCCTCCTCTGTACCCTCTACCGCCCTCCCCGTATCCCCTTCCTCCCCTTTGTTGACATTGCCAAGGTGATGTCATACAAAATCCCAACCTTCTTCATTGGCGATTTCAACTGCAGTCATGCTGCTTGGAGCCCTGGAACGCACAACAGCAGCTCAGTGAGTCGGCAACTACACTCTCTGACTATACTTCATAGGCTGAAGTTCCTAGGTCCGGACTTTCCCACATTCATAGGTCATGGATTGCAGGGTAAGCCCGACCTGGTGTTCTCCAACAGCCGAGCTTTCTTCCTCAACTCCACTATCTCACCCGGTGCCCCCACCCTCTCAGACCACATACCCTTAATCCTTCGCATCTCCACCTCACCCATCCTTATCCCCAGTGAGCCTCGGTTACGTTACAGTCAGGCCGACTGGGAAGGCTTCAAAAACACTCTCACGACATACACCAACACAAACATGGACAACACTCCACAAGCGGCGATAGAGCAGGAATGGCGCTCACTTACAAAGTTTGTCAAAAACGCTGTAAAAAAGCACATTCCTAGAACAAAGCACCGAAAGATTGCCACGTTCACCGCTTCTATGCGCACTAACAGACTACGCATTGCACTACAAAACAGATCTACAGATCTATTACAAGCACCCTAGAGGCCCGTGTAGCCATCCTAAGAGACATGCACTGGCTACAGAGTAGCCTGAGGAAGTCCCTCTACATCGATTCACATCGAGAAGAGGAGCAACTGATGGCCTCGCTCTCCGGCGCCTGTGAGAAGGACCCTTCCAAGTTCTGGAGGACCCTCAAACGTGAGCTGGAAGAGTGCTCTGTGCCTCCACCCAAGGTCATCAACCATCTTAACCACTCTGCACACTCCCCCCAACACCAAGCTGACCTTCTGGCGTCAGCATGGAGTGAGGTCTTTAAGCCCCATCCTGTGCAAGGACCACATTGCTTTAGCACCTTGCACAGTGTTAACTCATTCATGAACAGCTGTAGTGACCTCATTCCCGACGAGACTGTTGATCTCTCTCAGTTAGATGAAGATGATCCCCTTATCTGCCCCATCGTTTTGGAGGAGGTAAAGGGGGTTATCTCGGCACTGAAACTAAAATCCCCTGGCCCTTCAGGCATCGATGCACACATACTCAAACGTATGCCAGACAACATAATCTCACACATGACGGCACTATATAACAGCTCACTAGCCTCTGGGTACTTCCCACAACTATTCAAGGCCTCCCATACCATCCTCATTCCTAAACCCCAGAAACCCGCCTCCGCCCCCCTTTCATATCGGCCCATCTCCCTTCTGGAGTACTTTGGAAAGGTGTTCGAGCACGTCTTAAGCCGCCGCCTGACCGTGTACCTAGAGACGGAGAATGTGCTGAGGGACTGCCAGTTTGGTTTTCGGCCGGGGCGCGGTGCAGAAGACGTAATATCCATAATCACTCAATGGGTTCAAAGACCGCCAGACGGTCGCCCTGGTAAGGCCATTTTGGTTTGTAAGGATGTGGAGAAGGCATTCGATGCTGTCTGGCACGAGGGCCTTAAGTACAAATTGTACCACAACTTCGACTTTGCCCTGCCGTTCACAAGGTTGCTCTGCAACTACCTGGACGACAGGTCAATTAGAATAAAGTGGCGGGGCTGTCTGTCCCAACCTTTTGTGCCGAAGGCTGGAGTGCCGCAAGGGTCAGTCCTTGCCCCCACTCTGTACAATCTATATACGAATGACCTGCCAGAGCCGGCTTATCCTCGCAACCAGGCTCTAACTCTTTCGTATGCGGACGACACTAACCACATAAGCAGACACAAAACGCTGCAGGGAGCGTTACACGTAATGCAAAACATCCTAGACGGGGCACACGCGTGGGAGCAACAGTGGCGCATTAAGACCAACGCGTCGAAATGCAATGCTGTACACTTCCGCTGCAAACGAACCAACAGAACAATCACAAACACTCCTCTTAAAATAAACAACACAAACATCCCAGCGAAGGACCATACCCGTGTGCTGGGTAGCACACTTGATAATGGCCTTACCTGGACCCCACACTTCCGCAAGCAGGGAGCGAAGGCTAGGGCTGTGCTGGGTAAGCTCAGACGCTTCAAAACTGCAACACTGAGAACCAAACGTCGATTGTACCTAGCCCTCGTCAGACCGATTCTGTGCCAGTCCCCGGGACTAAGCCAGCTGACATGTGCCACCAATAACTACGAGCATCAGAAGGTTCAGAATGCCGCTGTCCAGTTCATCACGGGCTCGCGATGGAGCGACTTCAGAACCACTGAGTCTCTACACCAAATTTCCAACATCCGTCCACTCAACCAACACAAACACAAACTTCACTCAAGACACCTAGAAAAACTGCACGCCAAACACAAACATCTGATACAACATATTACACCTAGACCACACCGTACAGACTATCTGTCAGCTGCGCCCGTCCCACGTGCGGTGTACACGATAAAACGTGTATAACCGCACCAACAAGTAACACACCCTTTCACCAGCTTGACTGGTGATAACCACAATAATGTAATAATAATAATAGTAATGGTGATAATAATGATAATAATAATAATAATAATATCGGTACTCAAACCCGACCTGGGGTAAAACAGGAATTCTCATGCCTTACCTGGGGCTAATCAGGAACGCCCTCTACACGCGGGAAGTGAAATCTACTCACTAACCGTAAATTACACACATACACCTCTCACGAACATAGCCGCATCCCACGCACAAACATATACACTTCCTTTTTCTTCGACTAAAATTCGCTTCCTTTCTCACTTTCTCTTATACTACATCTTCTCATTTCAGTTTACCTCCCACTAAAGATTTTTCCGTTTTTTTCCCCCTTTCTCTCCTACTACGTCTCCTACCATTTTCCAAACTTTCGTTGGTGATATAATATGCTCTTCCTCCCGGCATTGGCGCCGCCATCCAAGTTCCTAGCCCAGTTCTCCTAAAGCCACGACAACATACTAGCCCCTAATCGCTCGCAATTCGCCCGGTGGCAATAGCCCTCTTTTATACACTACTATCTTTTCATTTTCTAAAAGACATTCTTCCCCTCCCACAAAAACCGATCCCGCGCAAGCGGGTGGTCTTTCCTAGGAATTCAGCATTCAGAATATACCCACTGAAGACGATTCCTATACGGGAATTGAAACGTCGGGCAAATAAACCCTTCAATTGAATCTGGTGTTTACAGTTTTCCAATATGGATCCCAGATTCCAAATCTTCTCTTACATTGAACAATATATATATATATATGTATGTATTTATATATATGTATATATCTATGTATATGTATATATATATATATGTACATATACATATATATACATATAAATATATATACATACATACATACATACATATACCAAGGCTTTTTCCCCCTTCCAAGGGAGGTAGCCAAAAAGGGAAAGGCATAAAAACACTCCCACCCATTTCATCCCTAAATACACTCCACACCCCTCCCACCCTTCCTCTTATCTGAGCACCTCCTGGATGACGGGTCATCCCTGCACCCCGCCCACCGCCCTGGGTCAGAAGCAGTGTCGCAAGACACAGTACATCCACAGCAAGGCCGCTTCATTTAATCGGCGACCCCCCCTCTCCGTCCCCCTTTGCATATAAGGCGAGGACGGGGAGAAATCCCTTCGGGCTGCGTCAAATTTACTCACACATACTACCCCCCCACCCCCACCCCCGCCCATTCCTCCTCATGCAGTCACAACATCATCCATATACAACCATTCTCCACTCACCTCTGTCTTCCGTCCTCTCCCTTTCTTCCTCAACAGACATTCCCCTCTTCCCCAAAGCCCCCTTCACCCCATCCATCCACCTCATCCTAGGACGTCCCCTCATGTTCACTCCCTCCACATCTGCCTTCCATACCTCTTTTACTAGTCTTTCTTCACTCATTCTTTCCATGTGTCCAAACCATCCTAATACTCTTTCATCAACCCTATCTCCCAAATCCTTTTTCACCCCTGTTCTCCTCCTCACCTCCTCATTTCTCTCTCTATCCAGCCTAGTAACCCCCACCATACTTCTCAGACACCTCATCTCAAACACATTCAAACTCCTTCTCTCTTCTTCTCTTATGTTCCACGTTTCTGCCCCATACAGTGCTGTTGGCACAATCACTCCTTCATACAGTCTCCTCTTCGCATATATATATATATATATATATACATATACATATATATATATATATATATATATATATATATATATATATTTCAACGACTTTTCCTATTTATTCAAATCCTTAAAAGCAGTGTTAAGCACTTTATCAGTTCTTAAAGTAAACTTTGTGAAAACTATATGGTAAGAGGGAATGTACAAGTATGTGGGAAACTATTTAGTATAGATGTATATTCAGTGTGGGTAAAATGAAATATATTCCAAAGAACAATTAAGGAGGAAATTTGGTAAATGATAGTAAGAGGAGGATATGATGTTCTTACTCGATAAGGAAGACTGTGTGTGGACTGAAGCGTTCAATAGTTTGCTAGTCCTTAGGATGGTAAATGAAATATGACGCTATGTAAAAACGACACGGCAAAGAAGAGGTCAGGAGTATATCATTCATTGGCATTACGAGAAAGGGTTGCATTTAGAATTGATGAAGGGTATTGAGTAGGGGGGCGATAGGCAGGTGGTGTACCTCATCCGCCACCTTCGTCCTCTTACTTTTGTTTCGTACGTCTCTTAAATGTTCACCACTGTCTGCCTTTAGTCACTTCCCCTTCCTTCGCTTTCACCCACCTTTCTTGTGCCACTTCTTCTACTGTGTTAGTTCACAGATTTTAGTCAGTAGGCCCTGTGCCTACGAGTATTCCTCTTTTTCAACTTCCATATAGTGTACTTCATTCAAGGGAGAATTAAACTGGTGATGACTTTTCTTATATTTTCTTCTTCAAAATTTTACACTTGCCTCTCTCTATGTCATTCAAGGAATCCCATGAAAACACGCATTGTTAGGTCCCAGGTAAGCTCTACAGTGACTTCATGATTTCTTTAGTTTAATGATCTTTAGGTTTATAATTAAGATCCTCCCCCCAAGGGCGTGATCTTACAATCCTGAACCAATTGAATTTTCTCCTCCACCGTTTCTCCAATCAGATTCGTTGTTACAAGTATATATGCAATATTGTTTACTTAAGGAACCTCCAATCTCTGCATAACTTAGGTTACAAAATTTCTACCTCAGCAAAAAATATACACGTCGTAAATGAGTATTAGGCCCCCGGCCATTTTTATTATTCCTAGCGGAGAACAAAAGCATATGACTGCTCGCTTATGAACTGTGCTGTTTACAAACACCTGATCCATAAAAATGCAACCTTCACCATCTACCTCACTTTCTACTCACTTCTCTACCAGCCTTTTACAGGGTGAAGGATGGAACTAGTCGTAGCTCAGGCCTTTGTTTTTGAAGACACGACTCGTGAGTTTTCCTGAGCAGCGGGTGCAGGAATAAACTGGCAGACAAAATACAAAGCATAATAAACAGTTCCTTGAAAGAAGGAAAAGTTCCAAAAGATTGGAAAAGAGCAAATATAGTACCTATATACAAAGGAGGAAATAAAGAGGACCCTACAAACTATAGACCAGTCTCTCTAACAAGTACAATAGCAAAAATCTGTGAAAGAATGATCAAAAGTAGATGGGTAAAGTATTTAGAAAAAAACAACGTACTAAATCCAAGGCAGTTTGGATTCAGACAAGGACGATCATGCGTCACCAATTTAATA
>NC_134784.1:953716-968716 GCF_046742065.1 Oratosquilla oratoria
ATTCTGTAAATAGCTATCAAATCTCCTCTCTCTCTTCTTTGCTCTAGGGTCTGTAGTTTAAGTTTTTGTAGTCTCTCTTCATATGATAGTTTTGAGAGTGTTGGTGCCAGTTTTGTAATTGCTCTTTGTATTCTTTCAAGTTTTTTTTATACATTTTTTTGTACTTGGTGACCATATCGTTGCTGCATATTCCAATCTTGGTCTTATCAGGGTGATTAGGATTTTCCTCACCATTTCTTCATCCAGGTATGTAAATGCCACTTTGATTGTTCTTATTAAATTATAAGTTTCTCCAAAAATCTTATTTATATGTTTCTCAGGTGACATATTATTCATAACAATGACTCCCAGGTCCTTCTCATTTTCTACTCTTTTTATTCCTTCTTCTCCCAAATTATATGATCCTGTTATTCTGTTTTTGCTTTTTCCAAATTCCATTATACTACACTTTTTTGTATTGAACTCCATCTCCCACTTCCTACTCCATTCTTGTACTTTATTTAGATCTCTCTGTAGTGATTCACAATCTTCTTCAGTTTTCACTCTTTTCAGTAATTTTGCATCATCTGCAAAGAAGCTCATATAGCTTTCAATTCCTTCATCCATATCATTAATATATATAGCAAACATTATTGGGGCCAGAACTGTTCCCTGCGGGACACCGCTTATTACTTCATTCCATTTTGAGTGCTGATCTCTTATCACTACTCTCATTTTTCTTTCTTGCAAAAAGTCTTCCATCCAATTTAGCAATTTACCTTGTATTCCTCCTTCATATTCTAATTTCTTAAGCAACTTCTTATGTGGTACTTTGTCAAAAGCTTTTTTTAGGTCTAGAAATGCACAATCAGCCCATCCATCTCTTTCTTGTATTATATCTATTAGCCTTGAATAGAAACATATTAAATTGGTGACGCATGATCGTCCTTGTCTGAATCCAAATTGCCTTGGATTTAGTACGTTGTTTTTTTCCAAGTATTTTACCCATCTACTTTTGATAATTCTTTCACATATTTTTGCTATTGTACTTGTTAGAGAGACTGGTCTATAGTTGGTAGGTTCTTCTTTATTTCCTCCTTTATATATAGGTACTATATTTGCTTTTTTCCAATCTTCTGGAACTTTTCCTTCTTTTAAGGAACTGCTTATTATGCTATGTATTTTGTCTGCCAGTTCATTCCTGCATTCTTTCAGAATCCAGTTTGCTATTTCATCTGGCCCATGCGATTTTCTGACATCAAAATTACCCAAGTGTGTCAATATTTCATTCTTTGTTACTTCTATTTCTTCCATAGGGGGGACTTTTTCCTTCCACTCAATCTCTTCAGGTTGTATATTTTCCCTTGTAAACACTGATTTAAAATGTTTGTTCATAATTTCTGCCATTTCCATTTCCTCAGTGTATTCAACTCCTCCTTGTCTTAATTTCTCCAAGTCTTGTTTGTTTTTCAGTTTATTGTTTACAAATCTGTAGAATAGTTTTGGTTGATCTTTACACTTTTCTATAACATCTTTTTCATATTTTCTTTTTTCCTCTCTGCACTTTTGTACATATTCATTTCTATAACCAGTATATATTTTCCATTTTTCAGGTCTTCTGTCTTTTTTCCATCTGGTCCAGGCTTTGTCTCTTTTGTCTTTTAACTCCCTACAACTTTTGTTGTACCAGCATTTTACATATTCTTTTTCTTGTTTTTGTCTTGGGACATACTTTTCCACTCCTTTTCTGTAAATTTTTGTCAAAATATTCCATTTCTCTTCCACTGATGTTTCTTCTTTGTATATTTCTTCCCAGTTTTCTTGTTGGAAGAATTCTCTTATTTTATCAAAGTTTGTTTTTTCATACATCATTCTTCCTTTTCTATATTGTTCATTTCTTTTCATATATTTTTCTTCATTAAGTTCCAGTTCAATCAATATGTGGTCACTTTTACCTATTGGTGTTTTATATTCAATCTTGTCCACTATTCTAGGTTCAGATGTAATTATTAAGTCTAGCCTCGATGGTTCTTCTTCATTTCTATACCTAGTGTTCTCTTGTATCCATTGTGTCATTGAATGGTCAGTAATCATCTCAAGTAGAGCATTTCCCCATGAGTCATCACCACTCTATAATGTCATTTCTTCCCAGCAGATTTCTTTGCAATTAAAGTCGCCCATCATAACTATTCTTCCTCCGTCTTCCATTATTTTAGTTAATGCTATCTTTGTGTCCTCTAACATACTTTTATGTTCACTCTCCTCCCATGAGGCTGTTTTCGGAGGCACATAATTGATCACAAATTTTCTGCTCTTCTTATCTCGGTCTTCCACTTCTATCATAATCATCTCTACTGTATTCTTTCCATATATGACACCTTTCACGTTTATATCCTTCTTAGTCAGGAACATAACTCCACCCCTTGTTTTTTCTCTCTGTTTCTAATCCAATAATTGTATGTATCATGTCCTACACTGTTGGGTGGTAGTGGGCCTTTTAATTTTGTTTCTACAATTCCCATTATGTCCGGTTCTTTTTCTTTCAAATAATCATTCAGTTCATTCAATCCTGTTATCAATCCATCTATATTTGTGTAAGACACTCTTAGTTTTCTGCCACTTCCATTGTGTTCTCTGTTTCCCTTATGTTTTTTCTTTAGTATGTCGAACTGCTTTATTTTCATGTTCACTACTCTCCAATAGAATCTCTCTTTCTCTGACTCCGTTCTGTTCTCGTTTTTTGCCTTAGCTTCAATTCTTTTCTGCTTTTCTGCCTCTCTTTCCTCCTTATTCATTTCTCTTTTTATCCATACCTTTTTATATTGATCATTTGTTGCTAGTTTCCCTGTCTTGGATAGAATTTTCTCTGCCGTTGTTTGTGACCTGAATTTAATCTTAATTGGTCTGGTCTTGTCTGTACTATATTTTCCGAGTCTGAATTTTTCCTCAATTTCCTTTATAATTTCTGGTTCATCTTCCTGGACTAATTTTAATAAACTGCTTACTCTTTCATTTTCCTCCTTGATTCTTGCGGTTCTATCTGGGTTATGTTTCTCTTCCATTCCTAATATAATTATACATTTCTTTTTGTCAGCTAATTCTCTTACTATATTCTCCTTCTGTCTCATCACTTTAATAACTGAGTCTTCATTATGTTCTTTCAATTGCTGTTTGACTATGTCAGTGAATGAAACCTTATTCCCTTCTTGAGTTATTCTCCAATTTTTAGCTTCTGTAGCTATTTTCTCTCTGTTTTCATTACTATTCTTCTTCAATTTCTCATTCTCCTCCTTTACATTTCCTAACTGTCTTTTTAGGTCCTCTACTTCTTCAGTTAAGTTTCTGTTAGCCTTCTCTAGTTGTTCCAACCTTTCAATTCTCTGGAAAATGGAGTCTACATTACCTAACTTACGTTCCAAGTCCTCGATCACCTTATCAACTCTCTCCTCTAGTCTTATCAGTCGGGGGGGGGGTGTCCCCCCCACCCTCTTTAAATCCCTGGAACATATTCTCGTCACTTTCTACTGTATTGCTCCTCTCTATACTTCTAATCTTTACATTTTTATTTGCCATTTCGTCATCACTGAGCTGGTCCGGTGGTCGTTTCATGTTGACCTTACGCCCGTCTGCCTGGGCCAAGTCCTCCACATCCTCATTTCCTTCCATTTCCCCAGCAATCCCTCCCCTTCTCCTCTTTTCCTACTTACCTACTGCCCCACGAGCAATTTCCCCCCACCCTGCAAATACAAAAAGGTACTTCTCTTTGCGTTGGGATCCACAATCGGCACTTTTCTTCAGAACGTTCTTCAAGCCGTCCGTTCGTTGAAAGTGTGTGTGTGTGTGTGTGTGTGTGTGTGTGTGTGTGTGTGTGTGTGTGTGTGTGTGTGTGTATGTGTGTGTGTGTGTGTGTGCGTGTGTATGTGTCCACGAGGAGGGAATGAAGGGTCGCCTCCCCGCCCCTACAGTGATGGACGTGCTAAACCGAGAATACTGTAGCCACATTTGTAGTGTTGGGGAGGTTTGTGGTGGTGATAGGGAGCTTGTGGTTGTTGGGTGGTGATTTTTATTTATCGACTCCAGCGGCAGTCGCTCGAAAAAAAAGCGGCTTACTGCAACCTACAGGCCTTACCCAAACAGGAGTTTCTCACTTCCCACGGCGTGGGAGTGGGATGGTGAGTGAGTTAATCCTCTGGGATTGTCGTCGCCAAGCCATTTTATTCAGCTGAGGGGAACCTTGTGGTTCCAAGGATGATTTTAATCCTATTTTTGGGTTAAAAAAATAAATGCATTATGGGCTTAAACGAAAGTTGTTGTTTTTTGGGCTAAAAGAATAAATGCATTTTGGGCTTAAACGAAAGGTCCTTTTTTGGGCTAAAATTGTCTGTTTTTCCTATTCTCATTTTCTTAAAAAATTCCAATTCTACTTTCTGTACTATTTAAAATGAAAATCTTTTTCCTTATCTGATTTTTTTTATTTCTAATCAGGTTAATGATTTCTCTTTCCATGTGTTCTTGTTTGGAAAGTTTTCTAAGGACTGTTCTCATGTTATTATTTTTTTTCTTAAATTTTCATGTTTTCATTTCATGTGGGCTTATCTGTTTCTTTCTTATTTTCTTTGGCTTCTTTCTTATTTTCTTATATTTTATATATATTTCATTTCATTTTTATATATATTTTTTATCATCTCTTTATTATTTTGTCCATTGGAAACTTAGTGGAATCCTCATTTTGGGCTGTATTCACTGCCTCCAGGTGTCGACATCGCTCCTGGTGCGGTACCACGCAGGAGGTGTCCTCCATTGAGGGGCGACTGGGCTCGGCCCCCACGACTGGCGGCGCCCTCCAGAGTCCCGAGTCGCCCTCGAGGACAACCTCCAGGAGCTCATGTCTTCCTGGAGGCAGGAAGAAGGAACTGGATCGACGGTCACCGAAGAACAGATGTCGTCCTCGTCATATTCATCGGTGCCGTGGGCCCAGCAATAGTCCTTTCCTCTTAGGCAGAACTCGCAAGGGACTGCGAGGAGGACTTCATCCATAGTTGTGGGCTCGTTATTCGTTGATGCTTGGGCTTTTGAGAGCAACTCTTGAGTGGGCTCTGGGCTCCTCGTTGACCTTCTTGAATTCGGCTTTGGACTTAGGCTTCGTTTTCTTGCTGGAGCTGGCCGGGGGGAAAGTCGCCTCCATAGGGGAACCCCCGGCCTTTCGAACGTTTTCCCTTTGAGCTCCTCTTGGCACGCCTGGAATTGGGGCGTGTTCCAGGGTTTTCTCCAACTGAGGGCGCCGTCGTAAAACATTCTTACCACAAGTCAGGACTTCCATGGTATCGAGGCTGAGCAGTTGTGACTCCATTTGTCGCATCTCCTTTTGCTGCCAATGTTAATGGTTAGTCTTTCGGGCGAGTGGTACACAAAAGGCGAAATTTCTTGAAGAGGGGAAACATAAAAGTCGGTAGTTCATGACTGACACGCACACACGCGCGCACACACACACACACACACACACACACACACACACACACACACACACACACACACACACACACACTCATATACACAAGCACATGTTGAACCACACACAAACGCAAAAATATTAACACACACACACTTTACACTTACACACACACACACACACACACACACACACACACACACACACACACACACACACACACACACACACACACACACACACACATACACGCACACACAGACACGCACACACAAGCACACGCACACACACACACACACACACACACACACACACACACACACACACACACACACACACACACACACACACACACACGCACACACACAGTCTGTATGTATATATATATATATATATATATATATATATATATATATATATATATATATATATATATATATTACAAAGGATTACAAAGGTGGAGCATGCCGACAGGAGAGCTTTTGGTCCATATCTAGGTTGGATGCAAAAAAAAAATCCTAATAATAATAATGAATAAATAAATAAATAAGTAAATACTATGATAATGTAAATATCAAATAAAAGACATAAACGCATATGCACAGTCAAACAAGAACCAAACAGGTAAATTGTAAATAATAATAAATTGACACATAACTAATAATAAATGAAAATGAAACAGACAAATGATAACAAAACAAAAACAAATAATATAAAGTAAATTATAATCATTACAGCATCTTGCTGAGGTGTTTATCTAAATGATTTTTAAAGCTTCGAACTGAACTACATTGCCGTGCCTCTGCAGGAAGTTTATTCCATTGATTAACTACACGGTTGGCAAAGTTCTTTCTACCTACTTCCAAATTGAATCTATTTCCGGACAGTTTGAGACCATTGTTTCTTGTCTGATTCTCATTCAGTATGAAATTTTTGTCACTTATGATGTAAATTCCCTTCAGAATCTTAAAGACCTGTATCAACTCACCTCTGAGTCTACGCTTTTTTAGGGAAAACAGATTCATGTGTTTTAGTCGATTTTCGTATGATTTATTTTTGATATTTGGAATCAGTTTTGTGGCTCGCCGTTGTACTTTTTCCGATGTGTTAATGTCTTTAATGAGATTCGGTGACCATACGGAAACAGCATATTCCAAATGTGGACGAACTCACGACTTAATATAATTTGTTAATGAGTGAGGGACTTTTGAAGTCAAAAGATCGCTCAATCAGTCCTAGAATCTTATTTGCTTTCTCAGAGGCTGAAATACACTGCTTGGATGATTTGAGATCGTTACTGATAATTACGCCGAGATCTTTTTCACTATTCTCTTTTGTTAACGAATTTCCAAATAACTTGTAATCGTACTTACTGTTATTTTTGCCAACGTGCATTACCTTGCATTTACTTGTGTTAAATTTCATTAGCCACTTTTCAGACCATTGCTGTAATCTATCTAAATCTTCTTGAATATCTAACTGATTTAAGTGATTATTTGCCATTCCGCACATTTTTGTATCATCAGCAAATTTGGAAACCGTAGATTTTAGTCCATGGTCTATATCATTTATATATATTATGAATAGAAGTGGCCCAAGAACGGAACCCTGAGGAACTCCACTTGTGATATTTTCCATCTAGAAGTTTTTCCATTTAAAACAACTCTCTATTTTCGATCATTCAAGCAATTACTAGTCCAACTTAATAGGGTACCACTTATTCCGTGTGAAGCTAATTTAGTAAGTAGTCTTTCGTGGGGGACGGTATCAAAAGCTTTTGCAAAGTCTAAATATATTAAATCTATATTGTTTCTTTTGTCATAACTCGAGATAACTGTGTTGTAGAATTCGAGTAAGTTAGTCACGCAAGAACGTTTCCGTCTGAAACCATGCTGGCTATCATTTATCAAACGGTTACTTTCTAAATGATGTTCGATAGCATCTCTGATGATAGTTTCCATTATTTTTCCTACGATTGAAATTATTAGGCTTCTTGTTGTCACCTTTTTTGAATATGGGAGTAACGTTAGCTAGCTTCCATTCTCTTGGGACATCTCCGGATATGATGGATTTCTTGAAAATAATTTCTAATGGAACAACAATCTCATTTTTCATTTCCTTTAAGATTCTTGGATGCCAACCGTCAGGCCCTGGTGTTTTATTAACTTTGAGTTTCTCTATACACCTTTTAATTTTTTCTTTTGTTATATTTACCGTAGTGAGTAAGTTTACCCTAGACTTTTCACAGGTTTCAGTTTGGAGCTCACTTTGAGGTGTTTCGTTTAGGAATACCGAGCTAAAATAATTTTTTAGAATATTACACATTCCTTCATTCGAATATTCAAGTTGACCGTCAGCAGATAATAGTGAACCAATGTGATTCCTAACAACCTTTTTATCTCTAATGTAACTATAGAATTTTTTGGGATTCTCTTTGGATTTATCAGCGATTTTCATTTCGTATTGTCGTTTTCTTTTTTTTATCGTATTTTTTAAATGTCTCTGTATTGATACATAACTTTCATAGTCATTAGATGCACCCGAGCACTTATATTTCTTATAAGCCTGTCTCTTTTTAGCAATATTTTCTTCAGTTTCTTTGTCGAGCCACTTTGGGAGAGCCTGATTTGGGCGACGTCTGTCCTTAAAAGGAATGTAAGTATGAATCATCTTAGTGAGCGTATTATGAAATATTTCCCACATCTGATCTACAGGTCTTTCGCTTAATTTTGCCTCCCAATCTGTAAGCTGAAGCTCCTGACGTAGTCCTATGAACTGAGCTTTACTGAAATCGGGTATTTTAGAAACACAAGTATCTATTCTAAAAAAAATTTAGGAGTTTGAATCTCCAAGTTGCGATCGCTATTTGCAACAGTTTCACCGACTTCTACATCAGTTACCATACTTTCGCGGCTAGTGATCAATAGATCGAGTATATTTCCATATCTTGTGGGCTCTTTTACATGCTGAACTAAGTAATTGTCACCAAGAAAATCAATCAAGCGACTGCCTACATGGCCATGTTCAAGGGTAAACCAATCAATGTCAGTAAAATTGAAATAATCCATTATCAATAAATCCCGGTTGTAGAAACTAGATAGTTCTTGAAATAAAAGTTTGTCGTCTGCTAATTATAATGTCTTTGGCCTATATATTACACCTACATTCATTTTTTGTCCATTTGTTTGGGTTAGCTCAACTCACAAATTATCATATGCATCCTGTTTCACTTTCTCTAAAACACAAGCATGGACATTGTTTTTAACGTACAACAGAACACCCCCACCTTTCTTGTGGTTTCTATCCTGATGAAAGTGTTTAAATCCCGCAATATTAAATTCAGCTTCGAACTCTTTACCATTTAACCATGTCTCGGTTATTCCTATCATATCGAGGTTTTCGGATTTGACATACGCCTGTATTTCTTGAAATTTGTTCCTAATACTACATGCTTTTAAGAAACTCGTGATTATTTCATTTTGACACGTTTTGAGTTTCAATATCATGTCTTACATTATAATTTTGTTCTTCATTAACAGCTTGCTCTATATAATTATTTGGTCCTTCATTGACATTCAATGCCTCATTAACCTTTCTCCCATCAAAATTAACATTTCCCCCATCACACTGGCCTCCCGTCATTCATTGACATTCTGTCCGGCATCCCTTCCTAAAATTATATTATGTCCTCCAGTGACATTATATCCTACCGTGATATTTTTTTCCTCCACTACAATTACATCCCATCGTGATCTTTTGTCTTCCACTGTCATTACATCCCATCGTGATATTTTGGCCTTCATTGACATTCTGTCCGGAATCCCTTCCTAAAATTATATTTTGTCCTCCACTGACGTTATATCCTACCGTGATATTTTCTCCAGTATCATTACATCCCATCGTGATATTTTTTCCTCCATTATCATTACATCCTATCGTGATCTTTTGTCCTCCACTGTCATTACATCCCATCGTGACATTTTGTCCTTTGACATTACATCTTAATGTAACATTTCGTCCTCTACCAACATTATGTCCTAAAATTATATTTTGTCCTATACTGGCATATTGTTCTACATTAATGCTATACTCTACTCTGTTTTCCCAAGTACAATCTATTTACCCTTCCCTTTGGGCTTCTACCCCAAAAAAGGAACTAGTTCATTACAAACTCCCACAATGAGGTTTGTAACAACATCTTTGCCTGTGCAGGTAAGGTGGATCCCTTCAGAAGCGTAAAGGTCATGGCGCCTAGAAAAGAGATACCAAGGATCAAGAAAGCGGTATCCCAATTGTGTCCACAACTGTGATATCCTATCATTGATCCCTATGGCTATACTATTCCAACACGAGCCTGAAGGAGGACCCTGTAATTCCGAACAAGTTCCTCTGATCTCACCCTACCTACATCGTTACTTACCGTATGAACAACCGTAACCGTGTTCGTCCGTCCTTGCTCCCTGATGGGCTGGATACAATCGGCGATCCCACGGCCCGATTGACATACAAGCTTGCAACGTCGTTTAGTCTTCCGCTGCAGGATGTCGTCATAGCCTCACACCATGGAGTCCCCCACCACAAAGAACTCCTGATTTTCAGCCACTTCATCCTCCAGCAGATCAAAACGATTGGCTAGAGCCAACGGTTGCTCTACAGGGCACACGCATACCAAACGCGGGCTCGACAAACGGGACCTCGCGGAGCGCCACTCGCTCACGGCAGTGACAGAAGGGGAAGAAGTGGAACGCTTTTTGGGTTGTGGGGAGGGTTCACTCTTCTCACAGATCGCACTCCTGAGAAGACGAATTTCCTCCTAACACATCCTGAGACAGTCCTCCAGGCTCACACAACCTTCACATGCCATTATATATATGTATATATGCAGACAGATCACTAAAGTAACACGTTGTCACGTGGGTCACGTGACGAGCTTGGAGGACTGTCGACGCAGACGTTTCGTCCCCCGCTGACCACGTGATTCGGCCCGTGATGGAGCTTGGAGCTTGGTGCTGGTCAGCGAGCACACCTGACCCAGTCCGGACGAACGTGAGGTCATGCTTGGCTTCCAGTGCTGCCAACTGTCCCAAGTACGAGGTCACTACTACTGCTGTGCGCATGCGCAGATCGCCACCACCCACTCTCCCTCACCCTCCCGGATGTACAAGAGGGAAGGGCATGGAGATGGACGAGGACGCTTCACGGCCGTCTGCCGTTGAGGGTGGACCCTCCCCTCCCAGTTCCACGGAGGGAGGGCACAAGGACGCAGGAGATCACGAGGAGATAGAGTCGTAGGACACACTTCACGGCCGTCTGCCGTTGAGGGTGGACCCCCCCCCACCTCCCCTCCCAGTTCCACGGAGGGAGGGCACCAGGACGCAGGAGATCACGAGGAGAGAAAGAGAGCCGTAGGAGACTTCACGGCCGCTCGCCGTTGAGGGCGGACCCCCCCCCTCCCCTCCCAGTTCTACAGAGGGAGGGCACCGCCTGAAGGAGATCACGAGAAGGAGATCGTCGGAGCAGGAGACCAAGGAGGAGACGTGCGCCCGTCCAAGGAGGACATAGGGGACTCGTCGGGAAGGAGATCACGAGGAGACGTGCGCCCGTCCAAGGACACAAGGGGACTCGTCAGGAGAAATCGACGCTCGAGGAGAATTCATCCTCGCGCCCGCAGAGCCGAGGAGTGGTTTGTGTATCCATTTGTTCTTTATATATATATTGCATAATTGGTAGATAGTAGCGGTATATATCACACAGGTGATATTTCTATTATATGTGATTTGAGAGGTAGATAGGATAGTGCTCTGTGTTGATATCCAATAAAAACACGTGTTAGTGTTATCTTGGTGTTTCTTTTCTCTCACGCCCAATTCTCAATAATACCGAGTATATATGCCTAATTTGTACCCCCCTGACACACGTGCTCCACAAATTTTGCTGAAAACCACTAAGGAAATCGGAAGGTAACAGTAATTCCCAAGCGCTTTCGTATTATTCACATCTTCAGGGGAATAACACGAAAGCGCTCGGGAATTACTGTTTCCTTCCGATTTCCTTAGTGGTTACCAGCAATAAATGTATATATATATATATATATATATATATATATATATATATATATACATATATATATATATAAATACATACATACATATATATATATATATATATACACACACAGACACACACACACACACACACACACACACACACACACACACACACACACACACACACACACACACACGGAGTGCTGAAAGTTTTCGTTTGTCGGGGCATCTTGGGAATGCATGGAGGAATGGTAGAGGACGGAATACATACAGAAATAAATGAGAGGGTCGCATCATCAACATCTATGTACTTTGTGCACGACAATCACCGAAAGATATAGATGTTGATATGCCCTTCTCCAGTTTCTTGTTTAGTTTCTGTATATATGCTGTTCTTCTACTTTTCTTCCTTGTGCTCTGAAAACGCCTTGATGATGGACGGAAGCGATTGGTGTCCCGATCTTTTGGTTTCCTTGTGGTTTCTGAAAAGAAGAAAAAAATACGTACGTGTGTGTGTGTGTGTGTGTGTGTGTGTGTGTGTGTGTGTGTGTGTGTGTGTGTGTGTGTGTGTGTGTGTGTGTGTGTGTGTGTGTGTGTGTGTGTGTGTGTGTGTGTATTTACCTAGTTGTATTTTACGGGAAGGGGAGCTATGCTCGTAGGGTCCCGTCTTCATATCTCATTTTATCTAAACTATTTTTAAATTCATGTATTGTTTTTGCATACACCACTTTCTCATCTAACTTGTTCCAACTATCTATTACTCTGTGAGGAAAGCTGTTCTTTTTCACATCTCTTCTATAGCTGTCTTTCTTGATTTTCTTTCCGTGCCCTCTTGTATTTCTATCATCCCATTATATCAGATTCTCTCTTTCAATAATTTCTATGCCTTTCATGATTCTGTAAATAGCTATCAAATCTTCTCTCTCTCTTCTTTGCTCTAGTGTCTGTAGTTCAAGTTTTGCTAGTCTCTCTTCATATGATAGTTTTGAGAGTGTTGGTGCCAATTTTGTAATTGCTCTTTGTATTCTTTCAATTTTTTTTTATACATTTTTTGTACTTGGTGACCACATCGTTGCAGCATATTCCAATCTTGGTCTTATCAGAGTGATTAGAATTTTCTTCACCATTTCTTCATCCAGGTATGTAAATGCCACTTTAATTGTTCTTATTAAATTATAAGTTTCTCCAAAAATCTTATTCATATGTTTCTCAGGTGACATATTATTCATAACAATGACTCCCAGGTCCTTCTCATTTTCTACTTTTTTTATTCCTTCTTCTCCCAATTTATATGATCCTGTTATTCTGTTTTTGCTTTTTCCAAATTCCATTATACTACATTTTTTAGTGTTGAACTCCATCTCCCACTTCCTACTCCATTCCCATACTTTATTTAGATCACTCTGTAGTGACTCATAATCTTCTTCCGTGTTCACTTTTTTTAATAGTTTTGCATCATCTGCAAAGAAGCTCATATAACTTTCAATTTCTTCATCCATATCATTAATATATATATAGCAAACATTATTGGGGCCAGAACTGTTCCTTGTGGAACACCGCTTATTACGTCATCCCATCTTGAGTGTTTGTCTCTTATCACTACTCTCATTTTTCTTTCTAGCAAAAAGTCTTCCATCCATTTAAGCAGTTTGCCCTGTATTCCTCCTTCAGTTTCTAATTTCTTAAGCAACTTCTTATGTGGTACTTTGTCAAAGGCTTTTTTTAGGTCTAGAAATGCACAATCAACCCATCCATCTCTTTCTTGTATTATATCTATTAGCCTTGAATAGAAACATATTAAATTAGTGACGCATGATCGTCCTTGTCTGAATCCAAATTGCCTTGGATTTAGCACGCTGTTTTTCTCTAAATATTTTGCCCATTTTCTTTTGATAATTCTTTCACAAATTTTTGCTATTGTACTTGTTAGAGAGACTGGTCTATAGTCGGTAGGGTCTTCTTTATTACCTCCTTTATATATAGGTGCTATATTTGCTTTTTTCCAATCTTCTGGAACTTTTCCTTCTTTCAAGGAACTATTTACTATGCTATGTATTTTGTCTGCCAGTTCATTTCTGCATTCTTTCAAAATCCAGTTTTTATTTCATCTGGTCCATGCGATTTTCTAACATCAAGATTACTCAAGTGTTTCATTATTTCATTCTTTGTTACTTCTATTTCTTTCGTAGGGGGGAATTTCTCTATCCATTCCATTTCTTCCGGTTGTATATTCTCCCTTGTAAACACTGATTTAAAATGCTTGTTCATAATTTTCGCCATTTCTATTTCCTCTGTGTATTCAACTCCTCCTTGTCTTAATTTCTCCAAGTCTTGTTTGTTTTTTAGTTTGTTGTTTACAAATCTGTAGAATAGTTTTGGTTGATCTTTACATTTTTCTATGACATCTTTTTCATATTTTCTCTTTTCCTCTCTGCACACTTGTACATATTTATTTCTATAACAAGTATATATTTTCCATTTTTCAGGTCTTTTGTCTTTCTTCCATATGGTCCAAGCTTTGTCTCTTTTGTCTTTTAACACTCCACAAATTGTGTTGTACCAGCACTTTACATATTCTTTTTCTTGTTTTTGTCTTGGGACATACTTTTCCACTCCTTTTTTTTATGAATTGTTGTCAAAATACTCCATTTCTCTTCTACTGTTGTATCTTCTTTGTGTATTCTTTCCCAGTTTTCATTTTAAAATAATTCTCTTATTTTATCAAAATTTGTTTTTTCATACATCAATCTTCCTTTTTTATATTGTTCATTTCTTTTCATGTATTTTTTCTCATTTAGTTCTAGTTCTATCAATATGTGGTCACTTTTACTTATTGGAGCCTGGTATTCTATCTTTTCCACTATTTCAGGTTCTGATGTGATTATCAGGTCTATTCTCGATGGTTCTTCTTCATTTCTATACCTAGTGTTCTGTTGGATCCATTGTGTCATTGTGTGGTCAATAATCATCTCAAGTAGAACATTTCCCCATGAGTCTTCTCCACCCTTTACGGTCATCTCTTCCCAGCAGATTTCTTTGCAATTAAAGTCGCCCATCACAACTATTCTTCCTCCATCTTCCATTATCTTGTTTAGTGTTATTCTTGTGTCTTCTAACATACTTTTATGTTCACTCTCTTTCCACGAGGCTGTTTTTGGGGGCACGTAGTTTATTACAAACTTTCTACTCTTCTTATCTCTGTCTTCTACTTCTATCATAATCATCTCTACTCTATTCTTTCCATATGTGACACTCTTCTTAGTCAGGAACATAACTCCACCCCCTTGTTTTATCTCTCTGTTTCTAATCCAATAATTATATGTATTGTATCCTATGCTGTTGGGTGGTAGTGGACCTTTCAATTTTGTCTCAACAATTCCCATTATGTCCGGTTCTTTTTCCTTCAGATACTCGTTCAGTTCATTCAGTCCTGTTATTAATCCATCTATATTTGTGTAGGACACTCTTAACTTTCTGTTATTTCCATTGTATTCTCTGTTTCTTTTTTGTTTCTCTCTGTTATGG
>NC_134784.1:973716-986216 GCF_046742065.1 Oratosquilla oratoria
GTGTGTGTGTGTGTGTGTGTGTGTGTGTGTGTGTGTGTGTGTGTGTGTGTGTGTGTGTGTGTGTGTGTGTGTGTGCACGAGGGGGGAATGAAGGGTCGCTTCCCCGCCCCCTACATTAATGGACGTGCCAAACCGAGAGTATTGTGGCCACACTTTTAGTGTTGGGGGGTTTGTGGTGGTGATAGGGAGCTTGTGGTTGTTCGGGAGGTTGGGTGGTCATTTTTATTTAGCGGCTCTAGCGATATTCGCTCGAAGCAAAAAAAAAAAAATTAATCCTCTGGGATTGTCGTCGCCAAGCCATTTTATTCAGCTGAGGGGAACCTTGTGGTTCCAAGGATGATTTTAATTCTAGTTTTGGGCTAAAAAATAAATGCATTCTGGACTTAAAGGAAAGGTCCTTTTTTGGGCATAATTGTCTGTTTGTCGAATTTTTCTGTCTTTGTATCTTTTATTCTTTTATATTTTTTTCTATTCTTATGTTATAAAAGGTCCAATTTCACTTTCTGTACTATTTCAAATGGAAATCTTTTTCCTGATCTGAATTTTTCTATTTCTATTCAGATTTATGCTTTCTCTTTCCATGTGTCCTTATTTGGAAAGTTTTCTAAGGGCTATTCTTTTTTCTATTTTGTCCATTGGAAACAGAGTGGAATCTTCTTTTTGGGCTGTACTCACTGCCTCCAGGTGTCGACATCGCTCCTGGTGCGATACCATGCCGGAGGTGTCCTCCATTGAGGGGCGACTGGGCTCGACCTCCACGACTGGCGGCGCCCTCCAGAGTCCCGAGTCGCCCTCGAGGACAACCTCCAGGAGCTCATGTCTTCCTGGAGGCAGGAGGAAGGAACTGTATTGTCGGTCACCGAAGAACAGAGGTCGTTCTCATCATATTCATCGGTGCCGTGGGCCCAGCAATAGTCCTTTCCTCTTAGGCAGAAGTTACAAGGGACTTCGAGGAGGACTTCATCAATAGTGGTGGGCTCGTTATTCCTTGTTCCTGAGGCTTTTGAGAGCACCTCTTGATTGGGCTCTGGGTTCCTTGTAGACCTTCTTGAAATCGGCTTTGGACTTGGGCTTGTTGTTCTTGCTGGAGCTGGCCGGGGGTGCAGTCGCCTCCATAGGGGAACCCCCGGCCGTTGGAACGTCCTCCTTTTGACCTATTCTTGAGATGCCTGGAACTGGGTCGTGTTCCAGGGTTTTCTCCAGCTGAGGGCGCCGTCGTAAAACATTCCTGCCACAAGTCAGGACTTCCATAGTATCGAGGGTCAGCAGTTGTGACTCCGCTTGTCGCATCTCCTTTTGCTGCCAATGTTGATGGTTAGTCTTTTGGGCGAGTGGTACACAAAAGACGAAATTTCTTGAAGAGGGGAAGCATAAAACTCGGTAGTTCATGACTGACACGCACACTGTTATGCCTTCCGCAAGGATATAAGGAAATATGTCTAGGAGGGGTTCGTACTTAGTGGCCTTGATGTGGGTAAGGCAAATCCAAACGGAAGTTAACATAAATAACTAATTTAATGTATAACAAAAAGCCAACAAAACAAATATAAGAACTTTACAACAACAAAATTAATCAATTGACAATTAATTCCTCCACCGAAAACCAAGTCATGAGAATATAGATTACGTGGTGACGCCACGGTACTAGAGCAAAAGCAATATGGGAGAGATAAAGTTACGCGTCGCTCAGCCAACGAAAGTGCGCTCGCTAGGAGCCGGCAGATGCATTATATATACATTTGGCGAGGACGGGAGGAAGGCGAAGGATGAGCCGGACAGAACTAGTTCACGTCCGTCGGCCTAGAGAGAGTAGATCCCATAAAGTATACAAGCAGTTTTTACCGTACATACGTAATTACCTAACAAGTACAGGATAACACAGATACAGATATTTTTAGATACATGGAGGATGGTGGGCCATCACAACGTATACAAGCAATTTACAGTACATACATAATTATCTTACAATTAAAGATTGACATACAGATACAGACATTTTATATACATGGAGGATGGTGGGCCATCACAACACACACACACACACACACACACACACACACACACACACACACACACGCACGCACGCACGCACACACACACACACACACACACACACACACACACACACACGCGCGCGCGCGCGCACAGGTGGTCGCAGTACCTGGTTCGAATCCTGCCCAGGGCCGAAATTATTTCGGTATCGCTGCGCTTCGGGTCGTTACTCTGACTCTCGTGGGAGGGGAGTTGGGTGTGTGTGTGTGTGAAAGGTCATAGCATTACCCATAGATCGGTCATACGAGCTCTGAGCTCTCTTCCGGGAGGGAAATAGCTGTCGATCACGAGTCCAACACGTGATCCAAAGACCAAGGTGAATACACACACACACACACACACACACACACACACACACACACGCATACGCAAACACACTCATATACACAAGCACATGTAGACACACTCACACTAACGCAAACATATTCACTCACACACATACACACACACACACACACACACACACACACACACACACACACACACACACACTCACAAATATATATATATATATATATATAATGTATATATATACACACACACACACACACACACACACACACACACACACACACACACACACACACACACACACACACACACACACTTACTCACACACACACATACGCACACGCACACATAGACACACACACACAAGTACACGCACATACAGGCATACAGGCACACACACACACACACACACACACACACACACACACACACACACACACACACACACACACACATACACACACACACGCACACTGTGTCCGTACGTGGTCCCGTCCCTATCCAGATGTGTAGGCGAATATATCAAACACTATATGTCACCTAGTTCCACTTTAATCACTTATTGTCACTACATAAAAAGTTTTATATCAATAGTAATTTATCACATCTTCCTTATCACTACAGTGCACATTGTAAGTTATCGACCGACCTCCGCTCCTGGCGTGCGTGCTTCGGTTTTTGATCAAAGAACGGCTGACCGAGCACTATCTGGCGGGTCCCAGCAATCGTACTTGTACAGTTTTTAGTGGGAGTATTCAGTCTCTTACAATATGCTTTGTTGGTATGTAAAAGTATGTTACATTTCTATTTATATATTATAATATTTCCCGGGGGGGAAGAGCTCGTTATTATGGGGTAGTTCTGTAACGTAATGTGTTGGTGGTTGATTGCACTTATGAGTGTGTGTTCGTGTGTGTGTGTATTGGTTGATTCACGTGATGCCTACCTCGGCAATTTCTTGGCAGGAAATGGTGGCGCCAATAGGTCCAGGGTGTGGTTGGGGTAGTTGAGATGGAGGAGTGTGTGGGTCATATGACTGACTGATACTTACATGTGTATGTGACGTATACATATCGCTCTCCCCCTAGGGTTAGGTGGCTCCCGGCACCTAGGTTACATGGTTTACAAAAGAAAAAAAAAATCTATACCTATGGTTGAACAGTGGAAAGGAAAAAAATTTCAGAGACACAAAATCCTGGTTGACTAAATGTGAAGATGGGGGTTGTTGTTGTTGAAGTGAATCTGATGTCCCAAGGGGGATCATGCACTGTAAATAGGGGTAGCGATGTTGTGTCTCAGAATTGTAACGTTGTGTCTCACCAGATTACATGTTATATTAAATATCATATGAAAGTTATCACTATATATTTGAGAACACCGTTGGAATCACTTTCTAAATGTTATGGTGTTCATGTATTTTTACACTTTCACTGTAGGGAGTGTTATTTTCTAAACACTGTTCTATGGTCAGTTTGGTGTGTCACATCGCACTTGTTTTATTTCATAGTATGTATATATAGTTTCTGTAAGAATTTTTATGGTATTTAAGATATTGGGTGAGACACAAGAATAAACTTAATCTAGGTTTACAATAATTTGGGTATGGAGGTTGAAAAGGTTTTGGAAGGTGTTACTTCGTGCAACAGAATTTGGTTAATACCACAAGTATAAAGAGAATGATTAAGAGGGAAAGGGCTGTGGAGTTATATGGAAGAATCCTATGATGTAAGTCGAGTGAGTCCATGTCAAAAGTAGTCGATGTTTAAGGTGGGTAATTAATGATGTATTTACTTTTGGAGGATGAAGGTTATGTCTCAGTGAATGAGGATATGTTTATCTGACTCTCGCTAAGGTTATATTGGTCGGAAGGAAGTAGAGAAGTTTTGATAGCTATGCGGAAAGGAGTTCTTATTGGAAATGGGCCATTTTAACCTCCACTGATAGATACATGACGTCCTGCATCTTCAGGGGCGAGAGCTAGAGTGCTTGTTTAATTGCGTCGACGCAGAGTCATGGGATGAGACTTGCGTTTTGGTGATTGGTGTGTGTCTGTGATAGGTGGGTTGTGGATGGGAGGTGAGATTGGGTCGAGGTTCAGTTTGACCTTTCTCAACTTCTCTCCATGTATGGTGAAGGTGGTGTGATCGGAAGGATCTGTTAGTAGGAAAACATTGTTAGGGAGTGAACTTGTGACTGTGAAGGGGCCTAGGAATTTGGGTTTGAGTTTGTTTGTTCTACTTGAGTCTTTTACCATGACTGTGTCGCCAGGTGCTATGTCAAGTGGAATTGACCGTTTGTGTTGTTTTGTCTTTGTCTTTTCCTGGGCTTCTTTCAGGTTTGCTCTAACTTTTTTGTAAATTGTTTGCATACCTCTTTTGATGCAGTGTGCGAGGTTATCTAGGTTGTATAAGGGTGGGGGTGGTTGGTTGAATATTTGGTAGGGTAGGCGCATTGGTTTGCCGAAAATGATCTCATGTGGGGACATCTTTGTTGCGGAATTGACTGTGCTATTTATACTGGCTTGTACCTGTGGTAGCCAATCTTCCCAACTGTCCATGAGGTCATTGACCAATGGTCTGAGAATCTCTAGGACCTTGCGATTTGTTCGCTCAGTCAGACCGTTTCCCTGGGGGTGGTATGCAGTGGCAAATGTTTGGTCAATGTTGTAGAGGTGTGCTATTTCGCGCATCACCTCATTTTTTAATTCTGAGCCATTGTCAGATAACATTGTGTGTGGTATGTTGTATCTACAAAAGATATTGTTGACTAGGGTTTTGGCTACAGTCTCTGCTGTTTTGTCTTGGAGTGGTATTAAGATTGTGTATTTAGAGAAATAATCAACTGCTGTGAGTACATAATTGGAACCTTGATGGCTCGTTGGCATTTTCAGTAGGTCAATGCCAAGTGTTTCCCATGGCTCAGCAGGGAGTGGGATATCCTTTATGTTGATTTCCTTCTGGTTAGGGCCTCTAAATTGGTTGCAAGTTATACAAGAATCTATGTGTGTGGTTATATCTCTTTTCATGTTAGACCAGTAGTAAGTGTGTCTAGCAGTGTTTAGTGTCTTATCTCTGCCCGAGTGGCCTCCCATTGCACTGTCGTGCAATATGTGTAGGAGCTTGGGGACTAGGGCTCTGGGGATAACAGTAACCTCTCTTGTATTAATGGTTCTCCTTATGACTCCGTCGACCAGATTGAGTTCCTCAATAGGGACAGGTGGTCGGGAGTGTAAGGGGGTTTGTGAAATGAGATGCTGTTTTATTGGGGACCATATTGGGTCTCTGTCCGTTTCATATATGAGTTGTTGCATAGGTATGCATATGGTTTGGGTTATGGGTGTGATGTGGTTTTGTCTGCTTAGGCAATCTGCCACTACGTTAGCTTTCCCAGCTAAGTATACGATCATGGGATCGTAATCAAGGAGAGTTGTTTTCCATCTAGCAACTCTCCCATGTAAGTCTTTGGAGTTAAAAAGATAGACTAGGGGTTGGTGGTCTGTTAGTATGGTAATCTTGTAGCCTAAAATGAGGTATTTAAAGTGTTTTAGTGCCCATATGATTGCAAGTCCTTCTTTGTGTGTAGTTGAGTAGTTATTTTCAGTTTTGTTTAGGACTCTACTTGCGTAGGCTATGGCGTGTTCTTTGCCATTGTCATCTTTCTGTTGTAGGACTGCGCCTATTCCTTTAGAGGAGGCGTCTGTGTAAAGAAAGAATTCTTTCTTCATGTCAGGGAAAACTAGTACAGGGGCTGTGGTGAGTGTGTGTTTGAGAGTGTCGAAACTTTGCTGTTCTGTTTCTGACCATTGAAATGGCTCGCCTTTCCTTGTGAATTTGGTCAGAGGGGAAGCAATATCAGCAAAGTTTCTTATAAAGTGTCTGTAGTAGGAGGCTAACCCAATGAAACTTCTTGTTTCATTGGCGTTTCTGGGGGTTGGGAAATTGTTTATTGTATCTATTTTATCTGTGGTTGTGTGAATCCCTTTTTCATCCAGTTTATGGCCTAGGAAGATGAGTTCCTTCATGAGGAATCTACATACATATACCAAGGCCTTTTCCCCCTTACATGGGAGGTAGCCAAAAAGGGAAAGGCATAAAAACACTCCCACCCATTTCATCCCTAAACACACTCCACACCCCTCCCACCCCTCCTCTCATCTGAGCACCTCCTGGATGACGGGTCATCGCTGCACCCTGCCCACCGCCCTGGGTCAGAAGCAGTGTCGCAAGACACAGTACATCCACAGCAAGGCCGCTTCATTTAATCGGCGACCCCCCCTCTCCGTCCCCCTTTGCATATAAGGCGAGGACGGGGAGAAATCCCTTCGGGCTGCGTCAAAATCTACTCACACACACCACCCCACCCCCACCCCCCCGCCCATTCCTCCTCATGCAGTCACAACATCATCCATATACAACCATTCTCCACTCACCTCTGTCTTCCGTCCTCTCCCTTCCTTCCTCAACAGACATTCCCCTCTTCCCCAAAGCCCCCTTCACCCCATCCATCCACCTCATCCTAGGACGTCCCCTCATGTTCACTCCCTCCACATCTGCCTTCCATACCTCTTTTACTAGTCTTTCTTCACTCATTCTTTCCATGTGTCCAAACCATCCTAATATTCTTTCATCAACCCTATCTCCCAAATCCTTTGTCACCCCTGTTCTCCTCCTCACCTCCTCATTTCTCACTCTATCTAGCCTAGTAACTCCCACCATACTTCTCAGACACCTCATCTCAAACACATTCAAACTCCTTCTCTCTTCTTCTCTTATGTTCCACGTTTCTGCCCCATACAGTGCTGTTGGCACAATCACTCCTTCATACAGTCTCCTCTTCGCATCCATTCCCAAATGTCTATTCCTCATTACACTCTTTAAACCACCAAGGCATTTACTCGCTTCTCTCAATCTACATTCTACCTCCACCTTCACTCCACCTTTTCCTGCTACACTTGCACCCAAGTATCTAAAACTATCCACTTCCTCCAGTCGCTCTCCCTTAATGTTCACTTCCAGTCTACTGCCACTTTCACCCCTTGTACATCTCATCACCTTACTTTTACCCACATTTATCTTTAGCTTTCTTCTATCACATACTCTCCCAAACTCTGCCACCAGCTTCCTCAATCCCTCCTCTGACCCTGCCACAAGCGCAGTGTCGTCCGCAAACAACAGCTGGCTCACCTCCCACTTTTCTCCATTTTCTTTAACCATCTCCAATCCCTGACTCACTACCCTAGCATTCACCTCTCGCACCACCCCATCCATGTATAAGTTGAAAAGCCAGGGCGACATAACGCATCCTTGACGAAGTCCCACCTTTACTTCAAACCACTCACTCTCTCCATTTCTAATCCTAACACATGCTCTACTACTCAAGTAGGGAAGAAAAGGTAAAAGGTACAGATGGAGAGTTGATAATGGAAGAGATGGCAATGAGGGGAAGATGGGCAGAATATTTTAGGGAGTTGCTGAATGTGAAGGAGGATAGGGAAGGAAAGATAGCTGCAGTGGGAAATGCGAAGAAAATGAGAGTGATGAGTGAGGAGAATGGAGGAGAAATAAGGAAGGATGAGGTGAAGGCAGTGTAAAGATGATGAAAGCAGGTAAGGCACCTGGTCTGGATGGATGTCATGCAGAATGTCTGAAAAAGGGAGGTTCAGTGATGGTGGACTGGTTGGTGAGGTTATTTAATGTTTGCTGGAGAGAGGGTAGAGTACCGGAGGACTGGAGTAGTGCCTGTATAGTTCCTCTTTACAAGGGAAAAGGGGACAAGTGTGAATGTAGTAATTTCAGAGGGATTAGCCTGTTGAGTGTAGTAGGGAAGGCGTATGGGAGGATCTTAATTGAGAGGATTAGGAGAGGAACAGAAGGAGTAATTGGTGAGGAACAGTGTGGATTTAGCACGGGTAGAGGTTGTGTAGATCAGATCTTTGTGGTAAGACAGATATGTGAGAAAGCTATAGGAAAGGGGTAGGATGTTTTTTGGGCTTTTATGGATCTGGAAAAGGCTTATGATAGGGTAGACAGGAAGGCACTGTGGGAGGTTATGTAGATTTACGGGATGGAGGAAAGCTTTTGGGAGCTGTCAAGAGTTTTCATGAGGAATCTACATTTCTTTAATTGGATCTTTAATCCCGTATTTTTGAGACGTTTGATGACAATCTCTAAAGTGTTAAGGTGGTCTCTTTCTGTGGGACTATATATAATGAGGTCGTCTAAATAGACGAATAATGAGATTCCTATCATGTCACTGAAAATGCGGGTCATCAACCTTTGTTGGGTTGAGGGGGCATTCTTAAGGCCAAAGGGCATACGCTGAAAACTGAAATGCCCTTTATCAGTGGAGAATGCAGTTACGGGTTTTGATTCTTCTGTTAGTTCGACCTGCCAGAAGGCTGACTTGAGGTCTATTGTGGAAAAAAACAGAGTTCTCGTTGCCAATGCATTGTAGTACATCTTGCATGGCGGGGAGGGGGTGTGGGTCAGATTGAGTTAGGTTATTGACTTTCCTGAAGTCAACAACAGGGCGTAAGGTTCCGTCTTTCTTAGGGACCAAAAAGAGGGGACTGTTCCATGGGGAGTCTGAATGGGAAATTACGCCTTGGTGTATCATCTCTTGTACACTGTCATTAACTTGGGATTTCCTACTGTGAGGTCTGAGGTACGCGGGGGTGGCTGAAGGGTGGGTGTGTTTGGGGGAATTTGGATGTGATGTTTGATTATATCACATTTGCCTAGTGGTTCGCCTTCTAAGGCGACAGCTGATCTATTCCTCTGTAGAAGAGCTAATAGCTCGTTATGACTTTCTCCGTCAGCTGATGTCGTGATTTGGTCTGGGGGAATAGGGGGAAGGGGTTGTGTTGGTCTTACTTGGTTGATGTGTTGCGGCAGTGGTTCCTGGATAGGGGAATTATGGAGATGGACTGCGCAGATGTTTGTATTCTTCCTGATTTTACGGTGTTGGTCTGACATGTTTGTTAACATAGCTAGTGTATGTTTATTTTCTGATATTGTGTCCCAGGAGGACTCAATGGTTATGTTGTTAATCCTGGACGTGTCTGAGTCGATTATGACGTCCTGATGGTCGATTGCACCGGGTATGTATAGTGGGACTGTTATTGAATGTCTAGGGGGTATGATGACTGTGTTAGACATCAGTGCCTTTGAGGTGACATAAGGGGTGGTCGGAAGGAATAGCTGTTAGTGGGATTGGGAGTATTGAAGAAGGTAGACATGAGAGATGTTGTGTGTCTGAGTCGGGTGTCTCAGGAACTGTTGACTCATTATTTACATCTCGGAAGGAGATTTTGTTAGTCTCAAAGTCTATCTTAGTTTTCCAAATCCTCAATGACTGTAATCCTATTATACCTTGTTGATCAAGACTCCATTCATCAGCTATGTGGAAAGGTGTGAAACCTACTTTGGAGTCGTTCACTTCTATGCTCAGATCAACCATGTCGTGAAGTGAAATGGTGCTCCCTTCTATTAGTAGTCCTTCCATTGTGAGGGGTGAAAGGGGTCTACTTGAGGAGGCTGGTTGAAAGGCATGATATTAGGAGGAGCAACATGAGGAGTTGGTTGGGTGGGTTGTTGTGGTTGAGATGGGTTGGAGGTGTCTACTTGAGGAGGCTGGTTGAAAAAAGGTAAGACATCGTTCTCATAAAGAGGGTCTATTGGATTATCTGCATTAGGATTAGTTTTGTCAGGATTATTTAACTGGTCATTGGTTAACTGTTTAGAGGTATTGTCATCCTGTGGATATAGGTAAAAATGGTCTGGTTTGTCATTGTCAATTAAGTTTTCTGTGTGTATTTCCTCTGTGTCACTGGATATGTCATGTTGTTGTTTTTCTTCTCTAGACTTTGAGAAGATGCTATGTAAGCTTTGTTTAAATTTGGATCTGGTGGCAAAGGCCATGTTGTTAAGTCATGTATTAGTTAATAGTTAAGTTTGATTTGTAATCTAAGAAAAAAAAAGGGGCTGTTAAAATATGAATGATAGGTATATAGTAACTAAGGGTAATATGTTATGCTTAGATATGGGAGGGGGGATATAGTATGTCAACGGCTATACAGTATAATGGGATTACATATGTAAAATCATAAAAATATGTATATACATATAATAATAATAAAATGTGGAAATAATATTATATAGTAAGTGGTTAATTATTGTGATATTATACTTATAATAGAATTAATTATGGTTGTTCATAAAAAAATTTACAGCAGTAAAATAGGTTACATTGATAAAAATGTATAAGTTCTATGTAAATATAAATGGGTGAAAGCAATTAAGGGTTATTGCATATATATATATTTATTTAAAGATAGGCAAAATATGTTTAATGTTGAATTTTAAACATGTAAGAGCTATTTGTTTAAACAAGAATTACTTAACTGGAAGAATGCATATGAATGTGATATTATGTAATAGTCAAATCTAGTAAAAGTTATTGCATATATAAATATATGTTGTTTTTAAGAAAATTAGGCAAATTATAATTAGTGTTGAAACATATAATTATGAGAGCTACTGGTTATATTATGAGAAAGGTATAATAACCAAAAGAAAAAGGTGTATATATGCTATATACATACAGGGAAATTTGTAATAATGTAATAATATTAACTGTTGAATATATATGTATATTGGTAATTGGCAGATTAAAGAGTATTACTTAATGATAATTTTTGGAGAGAAAAAATTCTAAATGACAATATGCTAATATAAGTGCGAGATTACATAGTTGTTATATGGCTAAGGTGTACGTGCGTTGAGCACGTGGGTATCTAAAGGCATGAAGGTTACCTTAATACCGTGCGTTGAAGCGATTGGTATTATGACGTGCAGCTGGGATATTTGCTGACGTTTCGATTGTAGTAGTCGAAAGCAACGTTTGGTGAAAGCGGTTGCTATGGAAGGTGGGTATGCTGTCTTGGGGGATGAGGTGGCTGTTACGCGGGTCTGTGGGCAGCCGGTGTGAATCCTCTGGGGCTCGGTGAATGATGTTCGCATAGAAAAAAAAATGCGAGTATCAGGGATGGTTTGAATGGGTAATGTATGGTTATTATTACGGAATATATTGGTATTAATTGTAAGGATTTATGTTACCTTTAGTCAGTAGGTAGTTGTGAGATGGGTCGGCGATATCACGTACTTATATGCACTGGGTGACAGGGACGTGATTAAATAGGCAGGTGTAGTGACTGTTGGTGCGCGTCTGGGAGGGAACGGTTGGTGTGGGGAGGTGGATATGTCTCTGAGTTAGACGAGCGATGGACCGCGCTGGCTCGACTGAAGTCGGGTGGCGGGGGTGAATTACTCGGACGTGTTTTCTTCAGAGACAGGCGGTTTTCTTCAGAGGTGTGGGTAGGACGTTCGCTGCCACCATTTTATGTGTCCGTACGTGGTCCCGTCCCTATCCAGATGTGTAGGCGAATATATCAAACACTATATGTCACCTAGTTCCACTTTAATCACTTATTGTCACTACATAAAAAGTTTTATATCAATAGTAATTTATCACATCTTCCTTATCACTACAGTGCACATTGTAAGTTATCGACCGACCTCCGCTCCTGGCGTGCGTGCTTCGGTTTTTGATCAAAGAACGGCTGACCGAGCACTATCTGGCGGGTCCCAGCAATCGTACTTGTACAGTTTTTAGTGGGAGTATTCAGTCTCTTACAATATGCTTTGTTGGTATGTAAAAGTATGTTACATTTCTATTTATATATTATAATATTTCCCGGGGGGGAAGAGCTCGTTATTATGGGGTAGTTCTGTAACGTAATGTGTTGGTGGTTGATTGCACTTATGAGTGTGTGTTCGTGTGTGTGTGTATTGGTTGATTCACGTGATGCCTACCTCGGCAATTTCTTGGCAGGAAATGGTGGCGCCAATAGGTCCAGGGTGTGGTTGGGGTAGTTGAGATGGAGGAGTGTGTGGGTCATATGACTGACTGATACTTACATGTGTATGTGACGTATACACACACACACACACACACACACACACACACACACACACACACACACACGAGCAGACACATGCACAGAGACATAGTACGAAACACAAGGAAACAAAATAGTGTGTTTGAAGTTAAATGGAGGTAGATGTAGGAGAGAGGGAGTAGAAGGTGAAAATGGAGTT
>NC_134784.1:998716-1011216 GCF_046742065.1 Oratosquilla oratoria
GGAAGTTACATGATTTATACCTAGTGTTACAAGAGTTTCTCTAAACTTGTTGGAAAGAAAATTACTTCCTTGATCACTTTGAATGTTCTTAGGAAATCCTACCATAGTGAAATATTTCAACATTTCTCTGATTATGTTTTGAGCTTTAATATTTTTCAAAGGAATTGCTTCTGGAAAACGAGTGCTCATACACATGATTGTGAGAATGTACTGATTTCCTTTACTTGAAGGAGGTAAAGGTCCTACACAGTCAATAAGAACTTTTTTAAATGGCTCTTCCATTACAGGAATGGGATGGAGTGGAGCTTCTACAATTTTCTGGTTGGGCTTACCTACAAGTTGAGAGAAACTCTTGTAACACTAGGTATAAATCATGTAACTTCCTCCGCCTATCATTGCCTGTAAATATTTTCCAATTAATAATTTCGTTTACTAGTTTTATCGCTAGTTTAATATTCCTATCCTGGCAAGGTCGCCACTTTGTTACGGGCGCTGGTATGTGAAGAGACGTTACGTATAACGTCTAAGTGCTTAAGAACCAGCGCACTTCTAGAAGCCACTGTAGGACTGAACTATCTGGTCAGGGCCTAGATAATTCGTAAGACTAGAAGTAAAGGTAACAAAGAAGATTCCAGGAAAGGAATATTAAACTAGCGATAAAACTAGTAAACGAAATTATTAATGGAAAATATTTACAGGCAATCAACACAAAAGAGAATGGGCAGTAGGGTCAATGGGACCGTTACATGATTATGAGAATATGGAAATTATCGTTCAAATAAGAAACAAGATAAGTATACAATATGGTACTATCTAAGTACAAAGATCAGGAACATGCATCAAAATAAGTAATAAGTACAAATATAAGTAAAGTAATGCAATGTATATCAGACACGTAATGTAGGCAAAAAGGGTGATCACTTCACACCAATCGTCTCATGAATCTAAACCTTCTAGTTTTTATCAAGAGATCAATATGTGGGAAATGACAAGGAGTCAGCGAGTTGAACCGCTTATATACCATTGGACCGGAAGCCGGATACTTCCGGTTAAGGGTGCGGGTGAGTGAAAGGGGGGGGGAGGAGGGTAAGTTAACACGTCAACATGGGTAGTTTTAGGACCCTCGACTCGCTTGAACAATCTATTTATTTAGTAACTGTCAAATCTGTGCGCTCCGAACTATTCAGGATTTCGCTTGTCTGTTTGTTCTACAAGAGTGCGCACCTCTCTCAGCACGTAGACAAGATTACATATAGTGGACGGGCGTTACTGCTTAACATTGTTACAATACATACATAGACAAGAAATAGGAACATAGTTATGTAATACAAAGGAACACAATTCTATAACATAATTACACATATGACGTAATATCTAATATTACGTTACATGTGCAAAGATAGTGTGTGGAACAAGGAGGGCGGGAGGAAATAGAAGGAGGGGTAGTGAGTGGTGGGATGAGGAAGCAAAGAAAGGTGTAGAAGAGAAGAAGCAGGCATTCATAGATTGGCTACAAATTAGGACGAGGGAATCGTATAAGAGGTACAAAGTAAAGAGAAGGGAAGTTAAGCATAAGATAAAGGAAGGAAAGAGGAGAGCAGATGTGAAATGGGGTAAGAGTATGACAGAAAATTTTGAAAACAATAAAAAGATGTTTTGGAAGGAAATTAAAAGAGAAAGAGGAGGCAAATCAAGTAGAGAAGAAAAGTTAAAAGGTGCAGATGGAGAGATGATAATGGAAGAGAAGGCAGTGAGAGGAAGGTGGGCAGAGTATTTTAGGGAGTTGCTAAATGTGAAGAAGGATAGGGGAAGCGCTATGGAAATGAGTGATGAGTGAGTAAAATGGAGGAGATATAGGGAAGGATGCAGTGAAAGCAGCTGTTAAGATGGTGAGAGCAGGTAAGGCACCTGGTCTGGATGGATGCCATGCAGAATGTCTGAAGAAAGGAGGTACAGTTATGGTGGACTGGCTGGTGAGGTTATTTAATGTTTGTTTAAGAGAGGGTAGAGTGCCGGAGGACTGTAGGAGTGCCTGTATAGTTCCGGTTTACAAAGGAAAGGGGGGCAAGTGTGAGTGTAGTAGTTTCAGAGGGATCAGCTTGTTGAATGTAGTTGGGAAGGCTTATGGGAGTGTCTTGATTGAGAGGATTAGGAGAGAACAGAGGGAGTAATTGGTGAGGAACAGTGTGGGTTTAGGACAGGTAGGGGTTGTGTAGATCAGATTTTTGTGGTAAGGCAGATATGTGAGAAAGCTATAGGAAAAGTTAAGGATGTTTTTTGGACTTTTATGGATTTGGAAAAGGCTTACGACAGGGTAGACAGGAAGGCACTGTGGGAGGTACTGCAGATACATGGGATAGGAGGAAAGCTGTTAAAAGAGCAGTCAAGAGTTTTTACGAGAGTAGTAGAGCTTGTGTTAGGATTAGAAATGGAGAGAGTGAATGGTTTGAGGTAAAGGTGGGACTTCGTCAGGGATGTGTTGTGTCGCCCTGGCTATTCAATCTTTACATGGCTAGGGTGGTGCGAGAGGTGAATGCAAGGGTAGTGGGTCAGGGGTTAGAGATGATTAAAGAAAATGGAGAAAAGTGGGAGGTGAGCCAGTTGTTGTTTGCTGACGACACTGCGCTTGTAGCAGGATCAGAGGAGGGATTGAGGAAGCTAGTGACAGAGTTTGAGAAGGTGTGTGAAAGAAGGAAGTTTAAGATAAACGTGGGTGATGAGATGTACAAGGGGAGAGAGTGACAACAGGCTGGAAGTGAGCATTAAGGGTTAAAGTCTGGAGGAAGTTGATAGTTTTAGATACTTGGGTGTGATTGTGGCAGGGAAGGGAGGAGTGGGGGTGGAGGTAGAATGTAGATTGAGAGAAGCGAATAAATGCCTTGGTGGATTGAAAAGTGTAATGAGAAATAGATATCTGGTGATGGATGCTAAGAAGAGGTTATATGAAGGAGTGATTGTGCCAACAGCAATGTACGGGGCAGAAACATGGAACATGAGAGAGGAAGAGAGGAGATGGAATGTGTTTGAGATGAAATGTCTGAGAAGTATGATAGGGGTTACTAGGCTGGATAGAGTGAGAAATGAGGAGGTGAGGAAGATATATATATATATATATATATATATATATATATGTGTGTGTGTGTGTGTGTGTGTGTGTGTGTATATTTGCAAAAAAATCACTAAAGTAACACGTGCTCCACAAATTTTGATGAAAACCACTAAGGAAATCGGAAGGTAAAAGTAATTCCCAAGTGATTTTGTATTATTCACATCTTCAGGGGAATAACACGAAAGCGCTCGGGAATTACTGTTTTCTTCCTATTTCATTTGTGGTTACCAGCAATATATATACCACCTCCAGACACCTCCTCATACATTGGCATGACTTCTATGACCCTTTCCAAAAGACTCACATACCACCTTCAGACTCCTCTACAAGAAGTCAACGTTGTGTATAAGTTTGATTGCCCTGTCGGTGATTGTCAGCACCGCATACATACATATACATTGGCATACACACAAGGTATATTACAAGAAGTCAACGTCGTGTATAAGTTTGATTGCCCTGTCGGTGATTGTCAGCATCGCACCTCCTCATACATTGGCATGACTTCTATGACCCTCTCCAAAAGACTCACATACCACCTCGAGAATGGCGCCATCAAAACACACATGACAAAAGAACACAAAACCACCATCACCAGACAAACACTAAACGAAAACACTAAAATAATCTACAAAGCTCACGACCCCCTTCGCCTTAAGATGGCCGAAGCAGTGAACATATACATCGAGAAACCTTCCATTAACATACAACTCATGCCCACAACCACACTCCCAAGCAGTAGACGCACATAACACAAACAATAACACCCCTTTCCACAATCCACAAGGAAGTTGCTACTTCCACGTACGCAGCGCTACGGATCACGGCTACATGAAATGACCTCTCCCAGTGTTCGGCCAATGTACGGCCTGTATTTATACCCCTGTAATCACCAACTATTGTTACTCCCTCCCTGAGGATGACCGAGTAAGGTCGAAATACGTATAGGAGAATTAAAAAAGAGAAATCCGCACCAAATGTCTTTTGGACACCTTCTCAGCTATTTGGAACCATCACAGAAACTTGTTGCACGAGAGAAATTAAAGCTCCAATATAAACTCAACAACGCCATTGTCGCTGTAGATTTCTTGAAATCATATATATATATATATATATATATATATATATATATATATATATATATATATATATATATATATGTATATATATATATATATATATGTGTGTGTAACTGAAGGCGGAGAAAATATACGAGAAATAATGGAAGAATTACTGCCTTAACGTTTCGACCCTTAGGGTCTTGATCACAAAGCATAACACAAAAGTATAACATGGACATTTTATACACATACATATCACCTCACAGGGTGCCTGGGAAAGGTCGTCACGCTCGGAACATTTGTCCGTTTGTTTTCATCCACTATCAATAAACTTGTAGCTCTTGCCAAGCATATAAAACCATCTCTATGGTTGATGTTATTATTAGTATTAATATAGGCTGCTTCTATTGTTTTTCTTAATTTCTTTGTTGAACCTTTATTTATTATAATTGTATTGTCCCAGTTCGGAAGGGGGTCATATGTATCTATGTGTCTTACTATAGAATTAGAAAGCCTGTGGGTTCTTACATCATTTTTGTGTTCATATAATCTTTTTTCTAATCTACGACCTGTTTCCCCAAAATATGAGGATGGGAAATTTTTACAAGGTATTTTATAGACAATACTATTTTCATTCGTATGGTTATTATAATTACGCGTATTTATGTCTTTTTTCTATTGTTCCTCCTTGTGCTCTGAAGACGCCTTGCTGATGGATGGAAGCTTTCGGTGTGTATGTATGTGTGTTTGGTTTTGTGTGTATGTGTGTGTGTGTGTATGTGCGTGTGTATGCGTGCGCGAGGGGGGAATGAAGGGTCGCTTCCCCGCCCCTACATTGATGGACGTGATAAACCGAGAAAACTGTAGCCACACTTGTAGTGTTGGGGAGGTTTGTGGTGGTGATAGGGAGCTTGTGGTTGTTGGGTGGTGATTTTTATTTATCGACTCCAGCGGTAGTCGCTCGAAAAAAAAAAGCGGCTTACGGCAACTGACAGGCCTTACCCAAACAGGGGTTTCTCACTTCCTATGGCGTGGGAGTGGGATGGTGAGTGAGTAAGGGGACCCCCCGCCCCAGATTTACGAAAAAAAAAAAAAAAATTATTGCATAAATACATAGAAGAGCGCTTGCTCTACACCATGTTAAAAGATTTTTATCGTACCGCCATTTTTAAATGGTTTAAAGGGCCTACGTTCCCTACCCCCGGCAGCCACGTGCTCCGCACCACTATTGTTTACATTCGTTTTGACCATGAAAACACCTCTTTTACTTTATTTTTTTGTTTGTTTGATGCACTTACAAAGTTTTCTCTTGCGTCTGGCATGCACGTGAGTGTGTGGTATGAGGAAACTCAGCCCGCACGACTACCAGTGACCTGACAGCAGGAAAATTAGCCCACTTGACCGCCAGTGACCTGATAGCCGTAGAAAGGGAAGGAAGTGTACGCTAGCTTGCCACGTTCACTAATTTGCCGTGTGTATTTCGCATTTATTTTTCAGTGAAGAGAAGTTTGAAGATATTAGCCATGCCTAAGCTTTCCAAACAAAAATCACACTTACAGAAGACAAGAACGTTGACCTTAGTAACGCAAGGGGAGAAAGAAGGAACCGCATCAACCTTGTTATCACCACCTCCGCCACCACCACCAGTACTCCCTCCAGCACCTCCCTCCCTGCCAAGTACACCCACATCCTCGTCTCTCTCATTGCCATCTACATCCTCGTCTCTCTCATTGCCATCTACATCCACATCCTCCGCTCTCTCCCTGCCATCCACATCCACAGCACCTGATCCTCCGTCCTCTATACCTTTATCAGACACGTTGTCTCTACGCAAACGACTGTTTGCTAACAAGTTCACATGAAGAAAAAAGACCGTTCCTGTCAATGATTCCAAAGGAGAAGCTAAAGCTGATCTGTGACGTCTACGTTGACCTGACGAAGATGGATCTGCTAAGCCGATGCTTGAGAGGACGAACTCAGAACCCAAATGAGAGTCTGCATTCCAAGTTGTGGATCAAGTGCAACAAAAGCAAGTTTGCTGGAATCAGAAGAGTTATATTCCTCTCTCAGGTCACTGTACTTGACCACAACTTTGGCTACAAGAATGCCTCCTTGTTGCAATACCTTGGGTTTAGAGTCTCAAACCTCACAGTGATGTCCCTAATGCAGCAAGAGCCTGTTCCAACACCAGAAAGAAAACCTAGGACAAAAAAGAGAGCTGAATCCCAGCAATCAGACTACCTTGCTGGGTCATTCTAGACCAATGACTCAAACTTTGCCACAATGAGTAAGGTGGCGCCTTATGAGACCCTCACTTTGGGTGAATAATATCCTACACTGTAGGAGGGGACAAAGTGCCTGAGTTACTTGAAAGATGCAAAATCATCATGAAAATACAATGGAACCTGTTTTCAATGATTCTTAGGAGGTTCATGAATGTAAAATTTAGTAAAAATAAGAAAAAAAACTTTAACGCTCGTTTCTGAAAAATGTAAGTTTTTTAGACACAAAGTCTATCTCCTCCCTCAATTTTCAACCAATCTTTTCATATGAGGTCTCTATTGATAGCTAGATAAATGAAAAAAAATGAAATAGAGAGTTTTTTTCATATGTTGAATAATTTTTTTTTAATAACGTGTCAAAGTCAAAATTTTCTGTTTTTTTTTTACAATTTTTTTTATATTTTTTTTCCTCGGCATTGAACAAAGATATTAAAAAAAAACTCTCTTTTTTATTTTTCTATATATGTAGAAGATTCATTTACTATAAAATGAAAGACATCAAATAAAAATTGTAGGAGGAGATAGAATTTGAAAGAAGCCCAAAAATAGGGTATTTTTCATGTTTTTTATTAAAAAAAAAAACTACTGGTCAGATCTGAATAAAACTCAAGCTGTGACGGTTTTCTCAGACCTAGATATCACACAGAAAAAATCAGCAAGATCCTTCAGAAAAAAAGATTTTGGGCGGGGGGTCCCCTAATCCTCTGGGAGTGTCGTCGCCAAGCAATTTTATTCAGCTGAGGGGAACCTTGTGGTTCCAAGGATGATTTTAATCCTATTTTGGGGCTAAAAAAATAAATGCATTTTGGGCTTAAACGAAAGGTACTTTTTTGGGCTCAAAAATAAATGCATTTCGGGCTTAAATGACAGGTCCTTCTTTGGGCTAAAATTGTCTGGTTTTCCTATTTTTCTGTCTTTGTATTTTTTATTTATAATTTTTTCTATTCTCATTTTCTTAAAAATTCCAATTCTTCTCTCTATACTATTTCAAATGGAAAGCTTTTTCCTGATCTGATATTTTTATTTCTAATCAGAATTATGCTTTCTCTTTCCATGTTTTCATGTTTGGAAAGCTTTCTAAGGGCTGTTCTTATTCTATTAATTTTTTTTCTTAAATTTTCATATTTTCATTTCATATGGGCTTATCTGTTTTTGTTGTTGTTTTCTTTGGCTTCTTTCTTATTTTTTCATTCTTTTATATATTTCATTTCATTTCTATATAACCTTTTGGGCTGTATTCACTGCCTCCAGGTGTCGACATCGCTCCTGGTGCGGTACCACGCAGGAGGTGTCCTCCATCGAGGGGCGACTGGGCTCGGCCCCCAGGACTGCCGGCGCCCTCCAGAGTCCCGAGTCGCCCTCGAGGACAACCTCCAGGAGCTCATGTCTTCCTGGAGACAGGAAGAAGGAACTGGATTGACGGTCACCGAAGAACAGACGTCGTCCTCGTCATATTCATCGGTGCCGTGGGCCCAGCAATAGTCCTTTCCTCTTAGGCAGAAGTCACAAGGGACTTCGAGGAGGACTTCATCCATATTCGTGGGCTCGTTATTTGTTGGTGCTGTGGCTTGTGAGAGCACCTTTTGAGGGGGCTATGGGCTTGTTGTTGTTGCTGGAGTTGGCCGGGGGACTAGTCGCCTCCATAGGGGAACCCCCGGCCGTTGGAACGTCTTCCTTCTGGGCTCTTCTTGGCGCGCCTGGAATTGGGGCCTGTTCCAGGGCTTTCTCCAGCTGAGGGCGCCGTCGTTAAACATTCCTACCACAAGTCAGGAATTCCATGGTATCGAGGCTCAGCAGTTGTGACTCCGCTTGTCGCATCTCCTTTTGCTGCCAATGTTGATGGTTAGTCTTTCGGGCGAGTGGTACACAAAAGAAGAAATTTCTTGAAGAGGGAAAGCATAAAACTCGGTAGTTCATGACTGACACGCACACACGCACGCACACCCACAGACACACCCACACCCACACCCACACACACACACACACACACACACACACACACACACACACACACACACACACACACACACACACACACACACACACACACACACACACACACACACACACACACACACACATACGCACACATACGCATACGCACACGCACACACAGACACGCACACACAAGCACAAGCACGCACAAGCAGACACACACACAGGCAGACACACACACAAACGCACACACACACACACATACGCATACACACACACATACACACACACACACACACACACACACATACATACACACACACACACACACACACACACACACACACACACACACACACACACACACACACACACACACACACACACACACACACACACACACAGTGAAATAATTTCAGTATTGCTGAACTACGAGTCGTTACTCCAACTATCATGAGAGGGGAGTTGGGTGTGCGTGTGCGTGTAATGTCACGGCATTACCCATAGATCGGTCATATATGAGCTCTGAGTTCTATTCCGGGAGGGAAATAGCTGTCGATCACGAGTCCAAAACGTGATCCAAAACCTTGGTGAATCGCATACACACACGCACACACACTCGTACATATTCATATACATATATGTATACAGGGTAGACAAGAAAAGACCTGTGGGAGGTATTGCCTATATATGGGATAGGATGATAGTTGGTACGAGTAGTAAAGAGTTTTGACGAGAGTAGTAGAGCCTGTGTTGGAAATAGAGAGAGTGAGTGGTTTGAGGTGTGACATCGCCAGGGGTGTATTATGTCGCCCTGGCTGTTCAATTTGTACATGGAAGGGGTGGTGCGAGAGGTAAGCGCAAAGGTAATGAATCGGGATTGGAGATGGTTAAAGAAAATGGAGAAAAATGGGAGATAAGCCAGTTGTTATTTGCTGACGTCACTGCGCTTGTAGCGGGGTTAGAGGAGGGATTAAGGAAGTTAGTGAGGGAAGTTGAAGATAAATATGGGTAAAAGTAAGGTGATGAGATGTACAAGGTAGCAAATTGGAAGTGAGTATTAAGGGAGAGAGACTGGAGGAAGTGGGTAGCTTTAGATACTTGGGTGCGAATGTGGCAGCAAAAGGAGAGGTTGGGGTAGAGGTAGAATGTAGATTGAGAGGAGCAAGTAAATGCCTTCGGGGATTAAAGAGTGTAATGAGAAATAGACATTTGGGAATGGACGCTAAGAGGAGATTGTATGAAGGAATGGTTGTGCAGAAACATGGAACATAAGAGAGGAAGGGAGGAAATGTTAAAATGTGTTTGAGATGAAATGCCTGAGAAGTATGATAGGGGTTACTAGGCTGGATAGGGTGAGAAACGAGGAGGTAAGGAGGAGAGCAGGGGTGGAAAGGGGATTGGGAGATAGGGATGATGAAAGAGTAATTGGATGGTTAGGACACATGGAAAGAATGAGTGAAGAAAGATTAGTAAAAGAGGTGTGGAAGGCAAAGGTGGAAGGAGTGAACATGAGGGGGCAACCAAGGATGAGATGGATGGGTGGGATAAAACGGACATTGAGAAAGCGTGAAATGTCTATTGAGGAAGGAAGGGAGAAGACAGAAGATAGGAGTGAGTGGAGAATGGATGGTTGTGTATGGACGATGCTGTGATGCATGGAGGGGAGTGGGTGGGGGATGGGGGGTGAAGGAGTATGTGTGAATGATATTTTGACGCAGCCCGAAGGGATTTCTCCCCGTGTTCACTTTTTCTGCATGAAGGGACAGAGAGGGGGGGTTGCCGATTAAATGAAGCGGTGTTGCTGTGGATGGGCTGTGTCTTGCTGCATTGCTTCTGACCCAGGGCAGTAGGCAAGATGCAGGAGGAGCTAAGAAAAGAGAGAGGGAGGTGTGGTGAATGGGAGTGGAGTGGGTGGGGATGAAATGGGTAGGAGTGGTTTTATGCCTTTGACTTTGCCTACCTCCCTTGTAAAGGTGAAAAAGTTCACAGTTATTAAACTTTTTTATAAGGTTTTCCGAATTTCATATGAATCATCTTGCATTAGGGGAATGACCAGATATCAAATCACCTAATATACCCATGTGATATATTTTTACGTTTGGTCCTCAGGGGGAAATCATCAGAATTATATCTGTAAGAATGAAGTGATAATAGTAAAATATTATCAAAATGAAATGACACATATTTTGGCAAAGATAATACTATATACGGTGTAGGATACTTATGTAATATTGTCTTTGTCAAAATATGTGTCATTTAATTTTGGTAATATTTTACTATTGTAAATTCATTGTTACGGATGTAATTCTGAAGATTTCCCCCCTGAGGACGAAACGTCAAAATATATCACATGGCTACATTAGGTGATTTGATATCTGCTCATTCCCCTAATGCAAGAAGATTAATAAGAACTTTGAATAATCTTAAGAAAAAGTTGAATGACTGAGAATGCTGTCGTTTTCAACTCTATGTGCATACAAGAGAACCCCCTCCCTTACTTCTCCAGTATATCTATATGCATATATATATATATATATATATATATATATGTATGTATGTATGTATATATATGTATGTATATATATGTATATGTATATATATATAAATGTACGTATATATATATATATATATATATATATATATCTACTATAATAAAGTAGCTAGAGAGGAAAATGAGAAATCTGGTCGAGTCTGCATGCACAACACTGGGAAAGGTCAGGAACCACAGAGAAGTATTTGTCAATCTGTCATTTGCAGGCGTCAGATTGGTTTTGGAGGAGAGGGTATTGGGCCAATTAGGATGCGACATTCTGAGACGTCCAGCGGGATGAGCCGTAAGGGGAGTATATGTAATGTATTCCTGCCTTGTCTGTCACTCTGAAGGAGACTTGTAGTCGAAACGTCAAAAATATAGTGTTCTCGCTCCAACCCGCGTTTCTCTACCACCTTTTCCACTCATCTGTCTTACCTTCATAGCAATATATATATATATATATATATATATATATATATATATATATATATATATATATATATATATGCAAGTACACACATACGTTCACACGCGCACGTACACACACACACACAGACACACACACACACACACACACACACACACACACACACACACACACACACACACACACACACACACACACACACACACACACACACACACACACACACACACACACACGCACGCCCACACATACACATGCATACACACACACATACACACACACACGCACACATACACACACACACACACACACACACACACACACACACACACACACACACACACACACACACACACACACACACACATACACATGCATACACACACACATACACACACACACGCACACACACGCACACATACACACGTACACACACACACGTACACACACACACACACACACACACACACACACACACACACACACACACGCATACACACACACATACACACACACACAAGTACACACAAAACAAACACACACACACACACACACACACACACACACACACACACACACACACACACACACACACACACACACACACACACACACACACACACACACACACACACACACACACACACACACACACTCACACAAGCGCACACACACACACACACACACACACACACACACACACACACACACACACACACACACACACACACACACACACACACACACACACACACACACACACACACACACACACACACACACACACACTCACACGCACGGAGGAATGGTAGAGGTCGGTATACATACAGAAATAAATGAGAGGGTCGCATCATCAACATTTATGTACTCTTTGCACGACAGCCAGTAAGGTACATAGATGTTGATATGCCCTTCTCCACTTTCTTGTTTAGTTTTCTGTATATATGTTGTTCTTCTATTGTTCTTCCTTGTGCTCTGAAGACGCCTTGATGGACGGAAGCGTTTGGTGTTCAGATCTTTTGGTTTCCCTGTGGTTTCTGAAAAGAAGAAAAAAAAATACGAGTGTGTGTGTGTGTGTGTGTGTGTGTGTGTGTGTGTGTGTGTGTGTGTGTGTGTGTGTGTGTGTGTGTGTGTGTGTGTGTGCACGAGGGGG
>NC_134784.1:1031216-1036216 GCF_046742065.1 Oratosquilla oratoria
TGCCATTTCCATTTCCTCAGTGTATTCAACTCCTCCTTGTCTTAATTTCTCTAAGTCTTGTTTGTTTTTCAGTTTATTGTTTACAAATCTGTAGAATAGTTTTGGTTGATCTTTACACTTTTCTATAACATCTTTTTCATATTTTCTTTTTTCCTCTCTGCACTTTTGTACATATTCATTTCTATAACCAGTATATATTTTCCATTTTTCAGGTCTTCTGTCTTTTTTCCATCTGTTCCAGGCTTTGTCTCTTTTGTCCTTTAACTCCTTACAACTTTTGTTGTACCAGCATTTTACATATTCTTTTTCTTGTTTTTGTCTTGGGACATACTTTTCCACTCCTTTTTTGTAAATTTTTGTCAAAATATTCCATTTCTCTTCCACTGTTGTTTCTTCTTTGAATATTTCTTCCCAGTTTTCTTGTTGGAAGAATTCTCTTATTTTATCAAAGTTTGTTTTTTTCATACATCATTCTTCCTTTTCTATATTGTTCATTTCTTTTCATATATTTTTCTTCATTAAGTTCCAGTTCAATCAATATGTGGTCACTTTTACCTATTGGTGTTTTATATTCAATCTTGTCCACTATTCTAGGTTCAGATGTAATTATTAAGTCTAGCCTCGATGGTTCTTCTTCATTTCTATACCTAGTGTTCTCTTGTATCCATTGTGTCATTGAATGGTCAGTAATCATCTCAAGTAGAGCATTTCCCCATGAGTCATCACCACTCTTTACTGTCATTTCTTCCCAGCAGATTTCTTTGCAATTAAAGTCGCCCATCATAACTATTCTTCCTCCGTCTTCCATTATTTTAGTTAATGCTATCTTTGTGTCCTCTAACATTGTCCTCCCATGAGGCTGTTTTCGGAGGCACATAATTGATCACAAATTTTCTGCTCTTCTTATCTCTGTCTTCCACTTCTATCATAAATCATCTCTACTGTATTCTTTCCATATATGACACCTTTCACGTTTATATCCTTCTTAGTCAGGAATAACTCCACCCCCTTGTTTTTTCTCTCTGTTTCTAATCCAATAATTGTATGTATTCATGTCCTACACTGTTGGGTGGTAGTGGGCCTTTTAATTTTGTTTCTACAATTCCCATTATGTCCGGTTCTTTTTCTTTCAAATAATCATTCAGTTCATTCAATCCTGTTATCAATCCATCTATATTTGTGTAAGACACTCTTAGTTTTCTGCCACTTCCATTGTATTCTCTGTTTCCCTTATGTTTTTCTTTAGTATGTCGAACTGCTTTTATTTCATGTTCACTACTCTCCAATAGAATCTCTCTTTCTCTGACTCCGTTCTTTCCTCGTTTTTTGCCTTAGCTTCAATTCTTTTCTGCTTTTCTGCCTCTCTTTCCTCCTTATTCATTTCTCTCTTTTTATCCATACCTTTTTATATATTGATCATTTGTTGCTAGTTTCCTGTCTGGATAGAAAATTTTCTCTGCTGTTGTTTGTGTGTGAATTTAATCTTAATTGGTCTGGTCTTATCTGTACTATATTTTCCGAGTCTGAATTTTTCCTCAATTTCCTTTATAATTTTCTGGTTCATCTTCCTGGACTAATTTTAATAAACTGCTTACTCTTTCATTTTCCTCCTTGATTCTTGCAGTTCTATCTGGGTTATGTTTCTCTTCCATTCCTAATATAATTATACATTTCTTTTTGTCAGCTAATTCTCTTACTATATTCTCCTTCTGTCTCATCACTTTAATAACTGAGTCTTCATTATGTTCTTTCAATTGCTGTTTGACTATGTCAGTGAATGAAACCTTATTCCCTTCTTGAGTTATTCTCCAATTTTTAGCTTCTGTAGCTAGTTTCTCTCTGTTTTCATTACTATTCTTCTTCAATTTCTCATTCTCCTCCTTTACATTTCCTAACTGTCTTTTTAGGTCCTCTATTTCTTCAGTTAAGTTTCTGTTAGCCTTCTCTAGTTGTTCCAACCTTTCAATTCTTTGAAAAATGGAGTCTACGTTACCTAACTTACGCTCCAAGTCCTCGATCACCTTATCAACTCTCTCCTCTAGTCTTATCAGTCGGGGGGGGGGGTTGTGTCCCCCCCACCCTCTTTAAATCCCTGGAACATATTCTCGTCACTTTCTTCTGTATTGCTCCTCTCTATACTTCTAATCTTTACATTTTTATTAGACATTTGATCCTCGCTAAGTCTTTTGTTTACCTTCCGCTTGTCTGGCTGGTCAAAGTCTACTCCCTCCTCATTTCCTTCCATTTCCCTCAGTAATCCCTCCCCTTTTCCTCTTTCCCTACGTTCCCACTACTCCACGAGCAATTTCCCCCCCACCCTGCAAAAACTAGGCACTTCTCTTTGCGTTGGGATCCACAGACTTCACTTTTCTTCAGAACGTCTTCTAAGCCGTCCATTCGTTGAAGTGTGTGTGTGTGTGTGTGTGTGTGTGTGTGTGTGTGTGTGTGTGTGTGTGATTTATCATGATCTTGAATCAAGTGTTTGTCTCGTTATCGGCACCTGTTATCCTACCGGTTGAGAGCTCTGACACCACCCAATCTACGGAACGTATGATAATGATGATGACGACAATGATGATAGTAACAATGTTGATAATGATGATGATGATAACAATGATGATGAGAGTAACAATGATGATGATAGTATCAATGATGATGATTATGATAAGGATGATTATGATGACAATGATGATGATAATAAGGATGTAAATATCAATAATAATATCAATCATGATAATATTAATAATAATGATTAAACAATGTAATAAAAATAGTAATTATATTAACAATATCGATAATAACAATGATAACAATTTCAATAATAGTGATATTGATAACAATTATATTAATGGTAACGATAACGATAATGATAACACTATATTGATAATATTGACAATGATGATAATAATGACGTAATGATAGCAGTTATAATGATAATGATGATTATAATAAGAAGGATGATGATTATGATGACAATGATGATGATGACAATAAGGATGTAAACAATATCAATAATAATAAATATTAATCATGATAATACTAACAATAATAATATAAGAAAAAGTAATTATATTAACAATAACAACAATGATAATAATTTTAATAATAGTACTGGTATAGATAATAATCATTTTAATGGTAACGATAATAATGGTGATATATTGGTGATAACGACAATGATAATAATGATGATGACAGTTATAACGATAATAATAATAATGATAGCAGTTATAATAATGACAATAGTAATAATAGTAATAATAATAATAATAATAATAATAATAATAATAATAATAATAATAATAATAATAATAATAATAATAATAATAACAATAATAATAATAACAATAATAATAATAATAATAATGTTAATAATTTATATTAATAATAAAAATAACAGTAATAATGATAACAATACAAATGCTCATCATCATCATCTGGGATGTCCTCCTCGTTGTGGCGAGACCCGGCCCGTTCCGCCCGGCTCCCCGGAGGAGTCGGGAGAGACTGCGCTGCGCTTGGACCACAGCCGACCGACTGATGACCGCACGAGGAGAGACGATAGGTCGGTCGGCAGATACCACACGGGATTTTAGCACCGCTGGCTGGCCCAGGATCCCCAACAAGAAAAGCCGACCGGCTAATGCCACACGGGAGCATTTTTGACCTAGCCGGCTGGCCAAAGACCGCACGAGGAGGCCAGCCGGCAAACACCACACGGGACTTTCAACACCGCCGGTCGGCAATGGGGATCCTGAGAAGAGGCCAGCCGGCTGATACCACATGGGACGCAGCGCAGGGGAGTCCAACCGGCAAAAGCCACACGGGACTTTTCTCCGCCGATCGACTGATGACCGCACGAGGAGAGACGATAGGTCGGTCGGCAAATACCACATGTTTTTTTTTTTTCTTTTTTTTAACACCGCCGGTCGGCCGAGGACCCCACGAAGAGAAGCCTGACGGCATGTATGTCTCATGGGGCATTGCGCCGCGGCTGGCCGATGACCGCATAAGACATCGACCGGCAAATCCCACACGGTGAAAAAGAATATTGAAGCCGGTTGAAAATTTCACGGGAGTGAATTGATGCTTGCCAGCCAGCCGGCAGAGAAGTCACAGTATTGCAGAGAGGTCTGCCTGTCGAGACAACATTGAAGAGAGTCCACTCTTCAGGACAAGAAGAAAATCTGTCGGAGGGCAAACAGCCTGGACGGAACCCGACGGAACCCGACGGAACCCGACGGAACCCGACGAAACCCGAAGGAACCCGACGGGGCAGTGACGAAGTCCCACGCAGGGGATTTCTTCTCCAGCAACTGTTCGTAGACAATCTTTGACTTACCAGAAACATGGAAAGAAAACACTGAAATAATGCAGCCAGCGCTGTATATATATGTTCTCTTTTTCTGGTTGAACGTCACAAGCTTCCACCTATCGCGAGGCTACAACGGTGCCCCTTACAGAAGACTTTGTGGCGTGGACTTTGATAAACCATGCCCTTGGCTCAACTTCGTCGGTGATAGGTGTCAAACCGCCATCCCCTCGACCCTAGCCACAAGTAACAACGCCTTAACCCGCTCGGCCAGCGAAATTTCTGCATAATTAAAAAAAAAAAAAAACAGTTTGTAAACTACAAAGGATTGATGTATGCCATGTTGTTTTGTGGCAATGTCGTTTTACCAGGAGAAGAGAAAAAAGTCTTCCTACTCCTATGATAAATTGTAAGTTATATTTATTCGCTTTCTTTCGTGGGGTTTACATATATTTTGATAATGTAACGCTTCAAATATATTAACAAACTCACCCGTATACAGACACGTCCTAACTGGAGATGCGGAATGCTCTGCGAAACGTCTTGGATAATCTTGCTGTGTTTTGTCCTTGTTTTTCTTTTTTGCAGTTAAACTTTTATTTTTGATACAGATTTACAATAGATTTCGGAAAATTCCTTTTTCCTTTCTCTTTTCAGCAGAAATTTACTTTCCGAAAGCTTACGAAAT
>NC_134784.1:1041216-1053716 GCF_046742065.1 Oratosquilla oratoria
CCAAGACCACACGAGGAGGCCAGCCGGCAAACGCCACACGGGACTTGAACACCGCCGGTCGGCAAAGGGGATCCTGAGAAGAGGCCAGCCGGCTGATACCACATGGGATGCAGCGCAGGGTGAGGCCGACCGGCGAACACCACACGGGATGTTTCTGCGCCGACCGACCTATGACCGCACGAGGAGAGACGATAGGTCGGTCGGCAAATGCCACATGGGATCTTTTTAACACCGCCGGTCGGCCGAGGCCCCCACGAAGAAAAGCCTGACGGCATGTGTGCCTTACGGGGCTTTACGCCGCCGTTTGGCCGATGACCGCACAAGAGATCATCCGGCAAATCCCACACGGGGAAAAAAGAATATTGAAGCAGGCTGAGTACTTCACGGGAGTGAACAGATGCTCGCCAGGTAGCCTGCAGAGAACTAAAAGTATTGCAGAGAGGTCTGCCTGTCGAGACAACATTGAAGAGATTCTGCTCTGCAGGACAAGAAGGAATCTGTTGGAGGGTAAACAGTCTGGACGGAACCCGAAGGAACCCGAAGGAACCCGACGGGGCAGTGACGAAGATCCCACGCAGGGGATTTCTTATCCAGCAACTGTTCATAGACAATCTTTGTCTTACCAGAAATATGGAAAGAAAACACTATGAAATAAGGCAGTCACCGCAGTGTATGTTTTCTTTTTCTGGTTGAACGTCACAAGCTCCCACCTATCGCGAGGCTACGACGGTGTCCCTTACTTTGTGACGTGGACTTTAATAAACCATACCCTTGGCTCAACTTCGTCGGTGGCAGGGGTCAAACCGCCATCACCTCGATCCTCGCCGCAAGAGGAGGGACGAGAGAACCGGCAAATCCCACACGGGGATAAAGAATATTGAAGCCGGCTCAATATTTCACGGCAGTGAATTGATGCTCCCCAGACAGCCGGCAGAAAAGTCACAGTATTGCAGAGAGGTCTGCCTGACGAGACAACATTGAAGAAGGTCTGCTCTTCAGGACAAGAAGGAAATACTGTCGGAGGGCAAACAGTCTGGACGGAATACGACGGAATACGACGGAACCCGACGGAACCCGACGGGGCAGAGACGAAGTCCCACGCAGGGGATTTTTTCTTCAGGAACTGTTCGTAGACAATCTTTGTCTTAAAAAAATGGAAAGAAAACACTATGAAATAATGCAGTCCCCACTGTATATACATTCTTTATTTTTCTGGTTTAACGTCACAAGCTCCCAACTATCGCGAGGCTACGACGGTGCCCCTTACAGAAGACTTTGTGGCGTGGACTTTAATAAACAATGACCTTGGTTCAACTTTGGTGGCACGTGTCGAACCGCCATCCCCTCGATCCTCGCCGCTAGTAACAACGCCCTAACCCGCTCGGCCAGCGAAATTTCTGTATGATTTAACAAAACCAGTTTGTACACTACGTAGGATTACACAAGAACATAAGAATGAAATAGACTGCAAGAGACCATAAGGCCAATACTAGGCAGCTCCATATACATCACCAACTGTCATTCCCATCTATAGTCTAACCGTTTCTTAAAGCAACTGGTAGTTTCAGCAGCTCACTACATGGTTACTAAGCCTATTCCTTTGGTTGACCACTCTATTAATAACCCAATTCTTGCCTATTTCCTTCTTAAATCTAAATCCGTCCAGTTCAAATCCTTTACTGTGAGTCCTGCCCTGTTAATATGATGGTCTTGTTTGCATCACCCCTGTTAAAGCCTTTGATCCACTTGAACACCTCAATTTGATTACCCCGCACTCTCCGTCTTTCCAGAGAGTGTAAGTTAAGGTGCCTAAGGCTCTCTTCGTAAGGCAAATTTCTGAGTCCATGTATCATTTTGGTCATTCTCCTCTGACGCATTGCATGTGGTTTCGGAGCAATGTTGCTTTACCAGGAATGAGGAGAAAAGGTTTTCCTACTTCTATACTAAATTGTAAGTTATAATTATTCGCTTTCTTTCGTGGGGGTTACATTTATTTTGATAATGCAACGCTTCAAATATATAAACAAACTCGCCCGTATACAGACACGTCGTAACTGAAGATGCGGAATGCTGTGCGAAACGTCTCGGATAATCTTGCTGTGTTTTGTCTTTGTTTTTCTTTTTTGTTGTTTAAACTTTTACTTTCAATATAAGTTCACAATACATTTCGGAAAACTCCTTTTTTCCTTTTCCATTTCAACAGAAATTCACTTTCCAAAAAGCTTACAAAAGAAATTACTAATTCGTTTGCTGTCATTTTGAACAGAATATGCTTGAGAATTCACTGGCACGCTTCACGAACAGACAGACACACACACACACACACACACACACACACACACACACACACACACACACACACACACACACACACACACACACACACACACACACACACACACACACACACACATTATATATTTTTTTATATATATATATATATATATATATATATATATATATATATATATATATATATATGATGTAAGCGGAATAGGAAACACAGGAGTCTTAGTCTTGAGTTTATTCCTGACTAGTTTCGCAGGTATGCTTTTTCAAAGCTTTGAAAAAGCATACCTGCGAAACTAGTCAGGAATAAACTCAAGACTAAGACTCCTGTGTTTCCTATTCCGCTTACATCAACCTGTCAGAATGTCTCAACAAATATATATATATATATATATATATATATATATATATATATATATATATATATATATAATATTCTTTGATAAATACGAAGCACATTGAAATTACAGTTTGCGAAAAGAATGGCACTGTACAACTATTATGCTTCTGGATGAGAGCTCAGAGTTCATATATGTTTCGAATTACGGGTAATGCTCTCTCTCTCTCTCTCTGTGTGTGTGTGTGTGTGTGTGTGTGTGTGTGTGTGTGTGTGTTGGACTCGTGATCGATAGCTGTTTCCCTCCCGGAAGAGAGCTCAGAGCTCATACATGACGTGTGTGTGTGTGTGTATGTGTGTGTGTGTGTGTGTGTGTGATTCACCATGGTCTTTGATCACGCGTTGGACTCGTGATCGACAGCTATTTCCCTCCTGGAAGAGAGTTCAGAGCTCATATATGACCGATCTATGGGCGGTATTCGAACCCGGACCTCTGAAGTGGCAGCCGGGAACTCTCCCAAATGCGCCACGTGTATGTATGTGTGTGTGTGTGTGTGTGTGTGTGTGTGTGTGTGTGTGTGTGTGTGTGTGTGTGTGTGTGTGTGTGTGTGTGTGTGTGTGTGTGTGTGTGTGTGTGTGTGTGTGTGTGCGTGCGTGCGTGTGTGTGTTGTTACGTATCCCTTCACTTATACAAAGGATACTGTAACCTTTGATCTACCTCATGTTAAGTCAATAGGGATATATAGCAAACATTATAGGTATAAGTATCTATATTGACATGAATAATATGATACAAACCTAGTATGGTACCTACAAGGACGCACCAGTAACCTCTGAGGCTCCTTCCTATCCCAAACTTATATTTAATTCTTACCGTTACCCATTTAGGTAACAAGAGCTAGCCAGGCACACCTGTCTGATATGGTGACAGGAATCGTAAGAAGGAAAGGAGGTACCACACAAGCATACAGTGCCTCCACTGGCTTTTAGTTGCCAGACGTCACCATTTGGCGACTACTCTCTTCTTCGACAATTTAGTATATATGCACACATATAATTAATATATGTATATAAAGAGGGCAGGAGTATCACAAAGCAACTATAATACAATGGATCAATATAATGGAACTAACTAGCTAAAGAAATACATAATATGTGGGTACAAACCAATAACCAATTGCGCATGCGCACACAGCGTCTAGCGGCCCGGTACCCCTTGTCCTACCAGGACTATAGTAGGACAAGGCAGAATTGGGCTCACTTGGGCTGATGGTAAAGTATGGCGGGAAAGTGCCTGGCCATGGACGGGCCCGCAACAGTGTGTGTGTATGTATGTATGTATGTATGTATGTATGTGTGTGTGTGTGTGTGTGTGTGTGTGTGTGTGTGTGTGTGTGTGTGTGTGTGTGTGTGATTTATCATGATCTTGAATCAAGTGTTTGTCTCGTTATCGGCACCTGTTACCCTACCGGTTGAGAGCTCTGACACCACCCAATCTACGGAACATATGATAATGATGATGACGACAATGATGATGATAGTAACAATGTTGATAATGATGATGATGATAACAATGATAGTAACAATGATGATGATGATGATATTAACAATGATGATGATAGTATCAATGATGATGATTATGATAAGGATGATTATGATGACAATGATGATGATAATATGGATGTAAATAATATCAATAATAATATCAATCATGATAATATTAATAATAATGATCAATGTAATAAAAATAGTAATTATATTAACAATATCAATAATAACAATGATAGTAATTTGAATAATAGTGATATTGATAATAATTATATTAATGGTAACGATAATGATAATGATAACACTATATTGATAATATTGACAATGATAATAATAATGACGTAATGGTAGCAGTTATAATAATAATGATTATAATAAGAAGGATGATGATTATGATGACAATGATGATGATGACAATAAGGATGTAAACAATATCAATAATAATAAATATTAATCATGATAATATTAACAATAATAATATAATAAGAAAAAGTAATTATATTAACAATAACAACATTTAATAACAACAATGATAATAATTTTAATAATAGTACTGGTATAGATAATAATCATTTTAATGGTAACGATAATAATGATGATATATTGGTGATAATGACAATGATAATAATAATGATGACAGTTATAATGATAATAATAATAATGATAGCAGTTATAATAATGCCAATAATAAAATAATAATAATAATAATAATAATAATAATAATAATAATAATAATAATAATAATAATAATAATAATAATAATAATAATAATAATAATAATAATAATAATAACAATAATAATAATGATAATGTTAATAATTTATATTAATAATAAGAATAACTGTAATAATGATAACAATACAAATGCTCATCATCATCATCTGGGATGTCCTCCTCGTTGTGGCGAGACCTGGCCCGTTCCGCCCGGCTCCCCGGAGGAGTCGGGAGAGACTGCGCTGCGCATGGACCACCGCCGACCGACTGATGACCGCACGAGGAGAGACGATAGGTCGGTCGGCAGATACCACACGTGATTTTAATACCGCCGGCTGGCCCAGGATCCCCAACAAGACAAGCCGACCGGCTAATGCCACACGGGAGCATTTTTGACCTAGCCGGCTGGCCAAAGACCGCACGAGGAGGCCAGCCGGCAAACACCACACGGGACTTTCAACACCGCCGGTCGGCAATGGGGATCCTGAGAAGAGGCCAGCCGGCTGATACCACATGGGACGCAGCGCAGGGGAGTCCAACCGGCAAAAGCCACACGGCACTTTTCTCCGCCGATCGACTGATGACCGCACAAGGAGAGACGATAGGTCGGTCGGCAAATGCCACATGGGATTTTTTTTTTTTTTTTTTTTTTTTAACACCGCCGGTGGGCCAAGGACCCCACGAAGAGAAGCCTGACGGCATGTATGCCTCACGGGGCATTGCGCCGCGGCTGGCCGATGAACGCATAAGAGATCGACCGGCAAATCCCACGCGGTGAAAAAAGAATATTGAAGCCGGTTGAAAATTTCACGGGAGTGAATTGATGCTTGCCAGCCAGCCGGCAGAGAAGTCACAGTATTGCAGAGAGGTCTGCCTGTCGAGACAACATTGAAGAGAGTCCACTCTTCACGACAAGAAGAAAATCTGTCGGAGGGCAAACAGCCTCGACGGAACCCGACGGAACCCGACGAAACCCGAAGGAACCCGAAGGAACCCGACGGGGCAGTGACGAAGTCCCACGCAGGGGATTTCTTCTCCAGCAACTATTCGTAGACAATCTTTGTCTTACCAGAAACATGGAAAGAAAACACTGAAATAATGCAGTCACCGCTGTATATACTGTATATGTTCTCTTTTTCTGGTTGAACGTCACAAGCTCCCACCTATCGCGAGGCTACGACGGTGCCCCTTACAGAAGACTTTGTGGCGTAGACTTTGATAAACCATGCCCTTGGCTCAACTTCGTCGGTGATAGGTGTCAAACCGCCATCCCCTCGACCCTAGCCACAAGTAACAACGCCTTAACCCGCTCGGCCAGCGAAATTTCTGCATAATTAAAAGAAAAACCCAGTTTGTAAACTACAAAGGATTGATGTATGCCATGTTGTTTTGTGGCAATGTCGTTTTACCAGGAGAAGAGAAAAAAAGTCTTCCTACTCCTATGATAAATTGTAAGTTATATTTATTCGCTTTCTTTCGTGGGGTTTACATATATTTTGATAATGTAACGCTTCAAATATATTAACAAACTCACCCGTATACAGACACGTCCTAACTGAAGATGCGGAATGCTGTGCGAAACGTCTTGGATAATCTTGCTGTGTTTTGTCCTTGTTTTTTTTTTTTTTTGCAGTTAAACTTTTATTTTTGATACAGATTTACAATAGATTTCGGAAAATTCCTTTTTCCTTTCTCTTTTCAGCAGAAATTTACTTTCCGAAAGCTTACGAAATAAATAAATTACTAATTCGTTTGCTGTCATTTTGAACAGAATATGCTCGAGAGAGAATCCACTGCCACGCTTCACGAACACACACACACACACACACACACACACACACACACACGTATATATATATGTATGTACATATGTATATTATATACATATAAATATATATATATATACACACACATATATATACATATATATATATACATATATATATACATATATGTATATATATATACGTATATATACATATATATACACATATATATATACATATATATACATATATATATATACACATATGTACACACACACACACACACACACACATATATATATATTATATATATATATACATATGTACATACATACATATGTATATATGTATATATTATATATATATACATACATATATATATATATATATACACATATGTACATATGTATATACATATATATATGTATATGTATATATTATATATATAATATATATATATAATATATATATATATATATTTATATATAGTATATACACACACGAGGGGTGTTAAAAAATACGAGGACTATTTGAATTGCGCGGCTCTAGTTAGTTCCAGGGGAATCTACTTGGTGTCGCTAGGTTTGCACAGATCAGCTGATTACGCCGCCATTCCCCGATTGCAGATACCTTTATTTGTGTATTAGGTACGCGGTTTTTAGTGAAGTGCGATTTTTTCGTTTGGCGGATTTCGGAATGAATGACGTGAGAGAACAATGACTTGCTGTGAAATTTTGTGTTAAACTTGGAAAATCTGCCACTGAAACTTTTGCTATGCTTAACACGGCTTACATTGATGTTGCTATGAAGTGTACGGCATATTTCAAGTGGCATGAGCGTTTTAAGGATGGTCGACACTCCATTGAAGATGATGAGCGTCCTGGACGTCCTTCCACGTCAACCGACGACCCACTCGTCGACAAAATCAACACCTTGGTGCGGGCAAATCGACGTCTGACTGTCATGGAGCTTGCTGAAGAGTGTGGGATATTAGTTGGATCTTGTTGCGAGATTCTGACAAAAAGATGCAAAATTTGTGTCACGACTGATGACGGACGAACAAAAAGCCCATCGTGGCCTGGTTTGTCAGGAACTGCTTGATTGTTCAGAAGATGAAATCTTCTTATCCAGGATCATAACAAGTGATGAATCGTGGATTTATGATTTTGACATTGAAACGAAGGTCCAATCGTCCCAGTGGAAGAATGAAACATCCCCTAGACCCAGAAAAGCTCGCCAAGTTCGATCTAAGGTCAAGGAGATGCTGACAGTTTTCTTCAATGCTAAGGGTGTTGTTCACCACGAGTACCTCCCCGAAGGCTCCACAGTGAACCAGACTTACTACACTCAAGTTCTGAAACGTCTGAGGAACGCCATCCGTCGCAAAAGACCAGAAATGTGGAGGAGCGGCGACTGGTTTTTCGAACACGACAACGCTCCAGCCCATTCAGTCCTCAGAACTCGTGAGTTTTTGGCCAAACACTCAGTCACTGTTCTTCCCCACCCCCCTACTCACCTGACCTTGCTCCTTGCGATTTTTTCTTGTTTCCTAAACTCAACAGACCCTTGAAAGGAAGAAGATTTGAGACGATTCCCGAGATTAAGGCTAATGCGACGAAGGAACTGAAGGACATTACAAAAGAAGCGTACCAGGACTGTTTCAACAAGCGGAAACACCGTTGGGATAAGTGTGTGCTTTGGGGAAGAGACTACTTTGAAGGGGACCCAGATCTGTAACTTCTAAATAAAGTACATTTTGCTTTATGACGTCAGTCCGCGTATTTTTTTAACAGACCTCGTATATACATATATATATATATATATATATATATATTATAGATATATTATATAGATATATATGCATATATATATATGCATATATATATATGCATATATATATACATATATATATACATATATATATATATATATACATATATATATACATATATATATATATATATACATATATATATACATATATATATATATATACATATATACATATATATATATATATATACATATATATATATATATTTTTGTGTGAGGCCATGTTGTATACATGATTTCAAGAAATCTAAAGCGACAATTGGGTTGTTGTGTTTATATTGGAGCTTTAATTTCTCTCGTGCAACAAGTTTCTGTGGTGGTTCCAAATAGCTGAGAAGGTGTCCAAAAGACATTAGGTGCGGTTTTCTCTTTTTTTTAATTCTCCAATACGTATTTCGACCTTACTCGGTCATCCTCAGGGAGGGAGTAACAATAGTTGGTGATTACATGGGTTCCCAGTGTTCGGCCAATGTACGGCCTGTATTTAAACCCATGTAATCACCCTCATACATACATACATACATACATACACACACACTGTTGCGGGCCGTCCATGGCCAGGCACCTTCCCGCCATACTTTACCATCAGCCCAAGTGAGCCCAATTCTGCCTTGTCCTACTATAGTCCTGGTAGGACAAGGGGTACCGGGCCGCTAGACGCTGTGTGCGCATGCGCAATTGGTTATTGGTTTGTACCCACATATTATGTATTTCTTTAGCTAGTTAGTTCCATTATATTGATCCATTGTATTATAGTTGCTTTGTGATACTCCTGCCCTCTTTATATACATATATTAATTATATGTGTGCATATATACTAAATTGTCGAAGAAGAGAGTAGTCGCCAAATGGTGACGTCTGGCAACTAAAAGCCAGTGGAGGCACTGTATGCTTGTGTGGTACCTCCTTTCCTTCTTACGATTCCTGTCACCATATCAGACAGGTGTGCCTGGCTAGCTCTTGTTACCTAAATGGGTAACGGTAAGAATTAAATATAAGTTTGGGATAGGAAGGAGCCTCAGAGGTTACTGGTGCGTCCTTGTAGGTACCATACTAGGTTTGTATCATATTATTCATGTCAATATAGATACTTATACCTATAATGTTTGCTATATATTCCTATTGACTTAACATGAGGTAGATCAAAGGTTACAGTTTCCTTTGTATAAGTGAAGGGATACGTAACAACACACACACGCACGCACACACACACACACACACACACACACACACACACACACACACACACACACACACACACACACACACACACATACATACACGTGGCGCAGTTGGGAGAGTTCCCGGCTGCCATTTCAGAGGTCCGGGTTCGAATACCGCCCATAGATCGGTCATATATGAGCTCTGAACTCTCTTCCAGGAGGGAAATAGCTGTCGATCACGAGTCCAACGCGTGATCAAAGACCATGGTGAATCACACACACACACACACACACACATACACACACACACACACGTCATGTATGAGCTCTGAGCTCTCTTCCGGGAGGGAAACAGCTATCGATCACGAGTCCAACACGTGATCCAAGAGCATGGTGAATCACACACACACACACACACACACACAGAGAGAGAGAGAGCATTACCCGTAATTCGAAACATATATGAACTCTGAGCTCTCATCCAGAAGCATAATAGTTGTACAGTGCCATTCTTCAATTTGGAAGTAGGTAGAAACAACTTTGCCAACCGTGTAGTTAATGAATGGAATAAACTTCCTGCACAGGTAGTGCAATGTAGTTCAGTTCGAAGCTTTAAGAATCATTTAGATAAATACCTAAGTAAGATGCTGTAATTATTATAATTTATGTTATATTATTTGTTTTTGTTTTATTATTTGTTTTTGTTTGTCTGTCTGATTTTCATTTATTATTAGTTATATGTCAATTTATTATCATTTACTATTTACCTGTTTGTTTGTTATTCAACTATACCAATGCATTTATGTATTTTAATTGTTATTTACATTGTTATAGTTTTAATTTATTATTAATATGATTTTTTTTTTTTTTTTTTTTTTTTTTTTTTTTTAGCATCCGACCTAGATATGGATCAAAAGGTCTCCTGTCGGCATGCTTTGCCTTTGTAATCCTTTGTAATCCTTTTCTCAAACTGTTATTTCAATGTGCTTCGTATTTCTCAAAGAATATTATATATATATATATATATATATATATATATATTTGTTGAGACATTCTGACAGGTTGATGTAAGCGGAATAGGAAACACAGGAGTCTTAGTCTTGAGTTTATTCCTGACTAGTTTCGCAGGTATGCTTTTTCAAAGCTTTGAAAAAGCATACCTGCGAAACTAGTCAGGAATAAACTCAAGACTAAGACTCCTGTGTTTCCTATTCCGCTTACATCATATATATATATATATATATATATATATATATATATATATATATATATAAATAAATAAATATAATGTGTGTGTGTGTGTGTGTGTGTGTGTGTGTGTGTGTGTGTGTGTGTGTGTGTGTGTGTGTGTGTGTGTGTGTGTGTGTGTGTGTGTGTGTGTGTGTGTGTGTGTCTGTCTGTTCGTGAAGCGTGCCAGTGAATTCTCAAGCATATTCTGTTCAAAATGACAGCAAACGAATTAGTAATTTCTTTTGTAAGCTTTTTGGAAAGTGAATTTCTGTTGAAATGGAAAAGGAAAAAAGGAGTTTTCCGAAATGTATTGTGAACTTATATTGAAAGTAAAAGTTTAAACAACAAAAAAGAAAAACAAAGACAAAACACAGCAAGATTATCCGAGACGTTTCGCACAGCATTCCGCATCTTCAGTTAGGACGTGTCTGTATACGGGCGAGTTTGTTTATATATTTGAAGCGTTGCATTATCAAAATGAATGTAACCCCCACGAAAGAAAGCGAATAATCATAACTTACAATTTATTATAGGAGTAGGAAAACCTTTTCTCTCTATTCCTGGTAAAGCAACATTGCTCCGAAACCACATGCAATGCGTCAGAGGAGAATGACCAAAACGATACATGGACTCAGAAATTTGCCTTACGAAGAGAGCCTTAGGCACCTTAACTTACACTCTCTGGAAAGACGGAGAGTGCGGGGTAATCAAATTGAGGTGTTCAAGTGGATCAAAGGCTTTAACAGGGGTGATGCAAACAAGACCATCATATTAACAGGGCAGGACTCACAGTAAAGGATTTGAACTGGACGGATTTAGATTTAAGAAGGAAATCGGCAAGAATTGGGTTATTAATAGAGTGGTCAACCAAGGGAATAGGCTTAGTAACCATGTAGTGAGCGCTGAAACTACCAGTTGCTTTAAGAAACGGTTAGACTACTTTATAGATGGGAATGACAGGAGGTGATGTATATGGAGCTGCCTAGTGTTGGCCTTATGGTCTCTTGCAGTCTACTTCATTCTTATGTTCTTGTGTAATCCTACGTAGTGTACAAACTGGTTTTGTTAAATCATACAGAAATTTCGCTGGCCGAGCGGGTTAGGGCGTTGTTACTAGCGGCGAGGATCGAGGGGATGGCGGTTCGACACGTGCCACCAAAGTTGAACCAAGGTCATTGTTTATTAAAGTCCACGCCACAAAGTCTTCTGTAAGGGGCACCGTCGTAGCCTCGCGATAGTTGGGAGCTTGTGACGTTAAACCAGAAAAATAAAGAATGTATATACAGTGGGGACTGCATTATTTCATAGTGTTTTCTTTCCATTTTTTTAAGACAAAGATTGTCTACGAACAGTTCCTGAAGAAAAAATCCCCTGCGTGGGACTTCGTCTCTGCCCCGTCGGGTTCCGTCGGGTTCCGTCGTATTCCGTCGTATTCCGTCCAGACTGTTTGCCCTCCGACAGTATTTCCTTCTTGTCCTGAAGAGCAGACCTTCTTCAATGTTGTCTCGTCAGGCAGACCTCTCTGCAATACTGTGACTTTTCTGCCGGCTGTCTGGGGAGCATCAATTCACTGCCGTGAAATATTGAGCCGGCTTCAATATTCTTTATCCCCGTGTGGGA
>NC_134784.1:1081490-1096490 GCF_046742065.1 Oratosquilla oratoria
ATAAAACAAAGGTTTCTTTTCCACCTACATTTTATAACTATTACACACACACACCACACCACCACACAACACACACAATCACACACCACACACACAACACACACACAACACACACACACACACACACACATCACACAACACACACAACTACACAAATTAATTAAAAATTATTTTTAAAAAAATGGTTAGTTACATTGACTAGTACCAAAACTGGACATACCGCAGCGACACTATGGATACTTTGGAGTCTGTGGAGTTTCAAAATCTAACTTTGGCCAACCACTAGGTCTGTGATTCTGCATCCATTGATTCTGAAGGAATGCTTTTTTTTCACATCGAGTACCTTTTCTTTATCGTTTGCAAGAACAAAAATCTCATAATCTTCAAGTCATGTGTGTATATTATCTTGCTTCCCGGGAACTGTTCCATGGCATACCATGTTCCACTTGCTTGATGTGACTCTTTGTGCTTAAAATATGTGTTCATGATTCCAAGCCCCATTTCTGATGTGCAAAAATCTAATAGACCTGTTTCCATCTCTATTTCTGTTTTCCCCCCACTCCCTAAATTTACCAATAAATACCTTCATAAACCTGTTCTCTCTCTTCCAATGTTGTGCATTTAAATCTCCAATTATTAGAGACACACTAGCTCCTTCCTTCCCATTTCTGTCAAGTAATGCCTGCAAATCATCATAGGAATCTACTTTTTTCAAACTCTCTGGTTTGCCTGTTTGAGGGGAATAGAACTTGAATTTATAGTTTAATGAATTCTCCATTTTCCAATTTCACTCTGGATTCCCATAATCCTTTCATTAATCATAGATGGTTTCTTCTACCTCTGCTTGCTAGCTCTGGGTTGACAATAATTCCCACGCCATAATTTTGAATCCTCTCTTCCTTTGTATATTTAAATTTTATAATTGTCATATTATAATTGTTTCTCACTTCTCCTTGTCGCAATCTTGTCTCTGCCACTCCAAGGATTGGTCTATTTTTCGTTCTTTTCATCATTATGATTAGTCTCTTCGGTCTTGTTATTGTTAATGTACCCATGCATTTATTGTTCCAACTCGTAGTGTTTTTCCGTTGTACTCAATCCATTAACGTTCGGGGTCGGTCATCGTGATTGTGTGATTCCATCCGTTCCGAGGCATCGTAAGAGGTTCGCGAGCATTATTTGATAAACTCCCGGACTTGCTTAGGCCTGTCGCAGTCCACCGTTATACTGCCGTTTGCATTACCAGGGGGCACCACTGGGTTATATATATATATACAGATATATATGTATAATATATTTATTATATATATATTTATTATATATAGCTATATATAATATATACATATACAGTATAATATATTATATATATATATATATATATATATATATATATACATATTTATCATAGATATATATAATATATATATAATATAAATTAGTGAATTTAGGGAAAGCAGGTTTTTCATCAAGACATATTATTTTCTATTGAAAATCACAGCATACTCAGCGTTCGTGATCTTTTTCTTAACACTTTCAATTCTTCTAATTATTCTCTTCTTACAACTTGGTAAATGATAAATAATATTTCCGATGGAGTCCATTGTGGAAATAAAAACTAGAACTTAACGACGTTTCGCCTATACCTTAGGCGACGGGGGTAAGTGATGTATATATATATGCCAAATATCAACATCCAGCAAAATATGTGCGGACATTTGGAACTTTTCGGGGCATCCCACGTCGCGCCACGAAGATGAAAAGTCCGGCAGCACTTATGTTTTTTTTTTTTTTCTTGCAACCACCACATCTCCACTTCAGTATTTTTCACATTTTGTAACTTTTTGTATTTATAAAGCATGTATGGTATCTTTAGAAAATAAAATGCTTACCCTAGAAGAAATTGCCTAAGGTATAGCGACGAAACGTCGTTAAGTTCTAGTTTTTATTTCCACAATGGACTCCATCGGAAATATTATTTATCATTTACCAAGTTGTAAGAAGAGAATTAATTTAGAAGAATTGAAAAATGTTAAGAAAAAGATCACGAACGCTGAGTATGCTGTGATTTTCCAATAGAAAAATATATAATAAAAAACTATATCATATAATATTATAATTAATATATATATATACATATATGTATACTACATATTATATAGACACACACCCACACTACAACACCTACATATATATATATAGCTAGTATTATATATATATATATATATGTATATCCATATATATATATTATAAATATTTATTATTATAATTATATAAATTATATATGTATATATGATATAATAATATATATATATGTATAGTTTATATAATACTAATATATATTAGATATACATATATATATAATATTATCATATATATATGATATAAATATATATGTATATATATATATATATATATTTATGTATATATAGGTATAGAGATATATGTATATATATATATATATAATTATATATATATATATATATATATATATTATATATATAACATATATCCTGTATTTACATACACCTAGGCCCATATCCCGTGTACATATATACATAAATATCAACACGCACACACTCACGCACACACACACACACACACACACACACACCAACACGCCACGCACCCTCACACACACATACAACAACACACAGAGACACACGACAGATACACACACACCACACACACGACACACACACTACACACACACATATATATAATATATATATATATATATATATGTATAAGTATTATATATATATATATATGTTAAATATATATCTATATATATATAATATATATATATATATGATATATATATATATATATATATATATATATATATATATATATATATTAACAGCTATAATTCCCTTCCAGTTTGATTTTTTATATGATGCTTTTTCCACCAAACACAAAATATGTTTTTTATTGTCACCAATTGTTTTTAATCTATCATTCTTGATCTCTTTCTCTCTCCCTATTCTCTCCCCTCCCCCTTCTCTCTCTCTCTCTCTTATCTGCATTGTTCCCTGTCTTTTTCTCTCTGTCCTTTGTCTCTTATTTCTGTCCCTTTTATCTCTCTTCCCTTTCTTCTCCTTCTCTTCTAACCTCTCCTCTCTCTCTGTCAACTCTCTCCTGTCACTCTCCTCTCTCTCCCTCTTGGCCTCTCTTCTCTGTCCCTCTCTCCCTTGTCACTCTCTCTCTCCCTATCCCTCTCTCTTTCTTCTCCTATTCCTCGTCTCCTCTCTCTCTCATTCCCTCCCTCCTTCTCTCTCTTCGTCTCTCTTTCTGCGCTCTCCCTCATCTCTCCCTCTTAGGTCCCCTCTCTATTCTCTAAACACGCTTCTTTTCTCTCCATCTCACCATCTTCTCTTTCTCTCATCCTCTCTCTCTCTCCTCCTCTGTCTGTCTGTTCCTGTCTCGTCTCTGTCTCTCTCTCTCTCTTTCTCTCTCTCTCTCTCTTCTCTCTCTCTCTCTCTCTCTCTCTCTCTCTCTCGTCCTTTCCTCTTTCTCAATCGCGGACAATCATCTCTTTCCTTCAAGTTATCATCCCGAGTATCCGGCTCGCGTGATAGGACGTGTATGCCAAACACATTAGAAAATGATGGAGTATACAGTCCAATATGATGAACGTTCAGTCCTGGTTGAAGGACATGAAGAACGAAAACCAAATATGTCCTAAACTAATGAGATAAGTAAAAAAAAAAAAAAAAAAAAAATAGGAGAGAGAGAGGAAAAGAAAACAGAGGAAAAGGATAAGAGAAGCGCCGTTTAATAACATCATATTTTGTATTGATGGAAAACCTTCAAATAATAAATCAGACGAAGAGAAATAAAAACTATTAATACACACACACACACACACACACACACACACACACACACACACACACACACACACAACACACACACCACACATCACACACACACTTTCATCGGACGGACGGCGAGGATTGGTCGTCCTGAAGGAAGAAGTGAAATTTTCGTGGATCTCAACGCAAAGGGAAGTTACCTATTGTATTTACAGGGGGGATTGCTGTGCGTAGGATGTAGTGGGAATAGGAGAAGTGAGGAAAAAAGGAGCAAGGGAGGGATTACTGAGGGAAATGGAAGGAAATGAGGAAGGACGAGGACTTGGTCCAGGGCAGGCAGACGCCATATAAACAACGACGCGGGCCAGATCAATTTAGTGACGATGAAGGGACTAACAAAAATGTAAGATTAGAAACATAGATAAATGGAACAGCACCATAGAAGGTGAGGATAATAATTTCCATGGATTTCAATGAGGGTGGGGGGCGGAGGATACCAACCTCCCCCGACTGGCAAAGACTAGAGGAAAAAACTTGAACAAATGGGACCGAACATTGGTGAGATTAGGTTTCGTGTAGTAATACTAAAAAATTGCGCAAAGGGGTTTGAAAGATTGGAAGAAAACTAGAGAAGGGCGAACAAAAACTTAAACTAAAGGTATAGAAGAGATTAAAAAGACAGTTAAAAGAAGTAAAAAGAGGGAGAATGAAGACAATTAAAGTGGAATTAATAAAGGCAACAAAGAGGCCATTAGCAAAAGAAGCACGCAGGCGTTGGAGAAAAAATCCAAAAAAGAGTAAAGTGTGCATTTACTGACATAATTAAACAGCAAACGAAAGAACAAACTGAAGACTCATTTATTAAAGTAACGAGACAAAAGGAGAATTTATAGTAAGGTGACTTAGCAGATAAAAAGAAATGTATAATTATATTAGGAATGGAAGAGAAACATAACCCAGATAGAACCACAAGAATCAATGAGGCAAGGAAAATGAAAAAAGTAAGCAGATTACTAAGAATTTAGTTCAGGAAGATGAACCTGAAAAATCATGAAACAAATTGAAGAGAAGTTTAGACTCGGAAAGTATAGTACAGATAAGACCAGACCAATTAAGATTAAATTTCCAGGTCACAAAACGACGGCAGAGAAAATCTTATTGAAAAACAGGGAAACTAGCAGTAAGTTACAAGAAGGATTACCAAAGGCGGAGCATGCCGATAGGGAGACCTTTTGATCCCTATCTAGGTCGGGATGGGAAAAAAAATCATATTAATAATAAAAAAATACATGAATAAAAACTATAACAATGTAAATAACAATAAAAATACATAAATAAATGCATAGGTAATAGTTTAAAATAGATAAACAAACAGGTAAATAGTAAATAATAATAAATTGGACATATTACTAATGATAAATTGGAAAATCAGGCAAGACAAAATGATAACAAAACAAAAAATCAAATAATATAAGATAAATTATAATCATTACAAGCATTCCTTACTTAGGTATTTACTCTTAAAATAGATTCTTAAAGCTTCGGAACTGAACTACATTGCACTACCTGTGCAGGAAGTTTAATTCCCATTCCATTAACTACACGGTTGGCAAAGTTGTTTCTACCTACCCACTTCCAAATTGTGAACAATACTCTACTTCCAAAACGGTGAACAATATAAAAAAAGGTGTTACTGGATAAAAAGGGGAAATGAATAAAGCAGGAAAGAGAGGAGGAATAATGGATGAAAATGAACCCAAGCTAAGAAAAAAAAAAAAAAAAAACCGAAAAACAGAACAGTCAGAAAAATAGAAATTCTATTGGAGAGTAGTGAACATGAAAGTAAGGAAATACGGACATACTAGAGAAAAAACAAAAGGGAAACAGAGAATAACAATGTAAGAGTGTCCCTTACAACAAATATAGATTGGGATTAATAACGGGATTGAATGAAACTGAATGTTTATCTGAAGAGGAAAAAGAACCGGACATAATGGGAATGTGTAGAAACGAAATTAAAAGGTCCCACCAGCCGACCCAACAGGAAAGGAATATGATGCATACAATTATTGGATTAGAAACAGAGAGATAAAGCAAGGGGGTGGAGTTATGTTCCTGACTAAGAAGGATATAAACGTGAGGTGTGTCACATATGGAAAGAATACAGTAGAGATGATTATGATCGAAGTGAAAGACAGAGATAAGAAGAACAGAAAGTTTGTGATAAATTATGTGCCTCCAAAAACAGCCTTATGGGAAGAGAGTGAACATAAAAGTATGTTGGAGGACACAAAAATAACATTAAATAAGATAATGGAAGACGGAGGAAGAATAGTTATGATGGGCGACTTTAATTGCAAAGAAATCTGCTGGGAAGAGATGACAGTAAAGGTTGGAGACGACTTATGGGGAAATGTTCTACTCGAGATGATTATTGACCATACAATGACACAGTGGATACAGGAGAACACTAGGTATAGAAATGAAGAAGAACCATCGAGACTAGACCTAATAATCACATCTGAACCTAGAATAGTGGAAAAAATTTAATATAAAACACCAATAAGTAAAAGTGACCACATATTGATTGAACTGGAACTAAATGAGGAAAAATACATGAAAAGAAATGAACAATATAGAAAAGGAAGAATGATGTATGAAAAAAAACTTTGATCACATAAGAGAATTCTTTCAAAAAGAAAACTGGGAAGGAATATACAAAGAAGAAACAACAGTGGAAGAGAAATGGAATATTTTGACAACAATTTATAAAAAAGGAGTGGAAAAGTATGTCCCAAGACAAAAACACGAAAAAGAATATGTAAAGTGCTGATAGAACAAAAGTTGTAGGGAGTTAAAAGACAAAAGAGACAAAGCTTGGACCAGATGGAAAAAAGACAAAAGACCTGAAAAATGGAAAATATATACTTGTTATACAAATGAATATGTACAAACGTGCAGAGAGGAAAAGAGAAAATATGAAAAAGATGTCATAGAAAAGTGTAAAGATCAACCAAAACTATTTTACAGATTTGTAAACAGCAAACTGAAAAACAAACAAGATTTGGAGAAGTTAAGACAAGGAGGAGTTGAATACACAGAGGAAATTGAAATGGCGGAAATTATGAACAAACATTTTAAATCAGTGTTTACAAGGGAGAACATACAACCTGAAGAGATCGAATGGAAAGAGAAAGCCCCCCCCCCATGAAAGAAATAGAAGTAACAAAGAATGAAATATTGGAACACTTGAGTAATCTTGATGTCAGAAAATCGCATGGACCAGATGAAATAGCAAACTGGATCTTGAAAGAATGCAGAATGAACTGGCAGACAAAATACATAGCATAATAAAACAGTTCCTTGAAAGAAGGAAAGTCCCAGATTGGAAAAAAGCAACACCCCAAGTTTATTAAAACGTTTTATAGATGATATATATAAATAAATATATATATATATATATATATATATATAAATATATATTGTAACGTAATATTAGATATTACGTCATATGGTGTAATTATGTAGAATTGTGTTCCTTTGTATTACATAACTATGTTCATATTTCTTGTCTATGTATGTATTGTAACAATGTTAAGCAGTAACGCCCGTCCACTATATATAATCTTGCCTACGTGCGAAGAAAGGTGCGCACTCTTGTAGAACAAACAGACAAGCGAAATCCTGAATAGTTCGGAGCGCACAGATTTGACAGTTACTAAATAAGTTGATTGTTCAAGCGAGTCGAGGGTCTTAAAAACTACCCATGGTGACGTGTGTTAACTTACCCTCCCCCCCCCTTTCACTCACCCGCACCCTTAACCGGAAGTATCCCGCTTCCGGTCCAATGGTATATAAGCGGTGGAAATCGCTCACACCTTGTCATTTCTCACATATTGATCTTCTTGATAAAAATTAGAAGTTTAGATTCATGAGACGATTGGTGTGAAGTGATCACCCTTTTTGCCTACATTACGTGTCTGATATACATTGCATTACTTTATACTTATATTTGTACTTATTACTTATTTTGATGCATGTTCCTGATTTCTTTGTACTTAGATAGTACCATATTGTATACTTATCTTGTGTTTCTTATTTGAACGATAATTTCCATATTCTTATAATCATGTAACGGTCCCATTGATTCTACTGTCCATTCTCTTTTGTGTTGATTGCCTGTAAATATTTTCCATATTAATAATTTCGTTTACTAGTTTTATCGCTAGTTTAATATTCCTTTTCCTGGAATCTTCTTTGTTACCTTTACTTCTAGTCTTACGAATTATCTAGGCCCTGACCAGATAGTTCAGTCCTACAGTGGCTTCTAGAAGTGAGCTGGTTCTTAAGCACTTATCCGTTATAAGTAACGTCTCTTCACATAACCAGCCCGCCCGTAACAATATATATATATATATATATATATAATATATATATATGTACATATGTATGTGTTTATGTATATATAAGAATATATGAAGATAGAAACCTATGACAAACGAAAACATTAAAGTACTAAAGTTATTTTTTCTTCGGAGGTCATTCGTGACCTCGTACTCGGGAAAGTCGTCCTCCCTCTCCTTGTCCTGTCGCATGTCTTGATCTCCTCTTCCTCCTCCTCCTCTTCCTCCTCCCCGCCACACTATCTTCCAACCATTTTTTATGCCTTACCTCCTCCTAAAGAAAAAACACAGGCTATAATTGAGAAAGAAAGAGAGAGAGACAGAGAGAGGAAGAGAGAGAGAGAGAAGAACGAGGAACTTTGAAAGCATAGGAGTAAACGAGTAGAACGCGCGCGAGAACGAGGAGGAGAGGCAGAGAGAGAGAGAGCGACAAAGGATCCAACACACAGTGCAACCAGAGGGAAAAAGGAGGAAGTAAGGCATAAAAAATGGTTGGAAGATAGTGTGGAGGGGAGGAGGAAGAGGAGGAGGTTAAGAGGAGATCAAGACATGCGACAGGACAAGGAGAGGGAGGACGACTTTCCCGAGTACGAGGTCAAGAATGACCTCTGAAGAAAAAACACCTTTAGTACTTTAATGTTTTCGTTTGTCATAGGATTTTTCTACTCTTCATATTCTTATATATACATAAACACACACACACACACATATGTACATACATATATATATATATATATATATATATATATATATATATTTATATATATATATATATATATATATATATATATATATATTTATATATATCATCTATAAAACGTTTACTAAACTTGGGGTGTTGCACTACTGAGTGTAGAAGGCCCGTAGAGTTGGACGCTGCTATCATATATAATGCGGTATCGACACCCTTCAGTGGGTATCGGGGTGTCTGCGTCCGTCACGCCAAGAGGATCTCAGGGTCTTTATGGACAAGGAGGCAATAACTAGCTCAAATAATCCCTTGGCCGCCATGGGTAACTTTGATCGACGTTTGTGTTTTAATTCTGGCTGCCGGCAGGTGAATTTATTCAGCTGAGGGAGCCCCGAAACCCCTAAGGAGGACAACGAGTTGAGTAATCAGTATAAATTTTACCTGCAGGACTTCCGACTGCGTTAGACACTTTATCTATTCTCCCCAACGAGTGCTGTCGAAAGGCTCAAGATAAGAATTCATGTCCCAAAAATAAATTTATAGTTTAGTTATAAGGCCTTTCAGCTGAAACGGGTGCCCACGAGTTTGACTGAAAATGTAAGGAAGGCAGTACATTCCATCGGTTCAGTTCTACAATGTTCAGAGAGAGATGTGAGCTTGTTATAAGGCACAATTTTCCTTGCGAGGAACATAAAATGGCGTGCCAAACCATATGGTGGAATATATATGTTTTTTCGGGCCGGCATATTGAATAGTTCCTTGGGCAACAACCGGTTATAAAACTTTTCCTTTTATTTTTATTATTAACATGGGCTCGCATTTGCCCTTTCTCGCCTAATTGCGCGAATCTTGTTGCCGGGCTTCTCATTTGCCCTTTGGTGGGTCTTTTATGGAATATATATGTTTTTTCGGGCCGGCATATTGAATAGTTCCTTGGGCAACAACCGGTTATAAAACTTTTCCTTTTATTTTTTTTTATTTTTTTTTATCAACATGGCCTCTCAATTGCCCTTTTCCGCCTCATTGCGTGAATATTGCTGCCGGGCTTTTTATTTGGCCCCTGATGGGTCTGTGATGAGCATCTTGTTCAGAACAAAGACCCTCAGGTCGCGTCTTGTGATCGCCCGAGCCATCTTTCCTCTGCAAAGCTGACGGATCATTCGGACGATTTCCAGGAGTTCGGAGGTCCTGTCCCTGGCGTAGTCATCATCAGAACGGTCATCCTCCTCCCTCCTTCTCCACCAGCAGAAAACCGGGCTGAAGCTTATTTATAGCAACAACATTCAATCATTCTTTTATTGACTTTTTTATTTATCTATTTGTTTACTTATTTATTTACATTATGCACAGACATATACAAATACACACACACACGTAAATTATATATATATATATATATATATGTATATATACATACATATATATATATATATATATACGCATATATACATGAATTTACATACACACACACACACACACACACACACACACACACACACACACATATATATATATACATATATATATACATATATATATATATATATATATATATATATATATATATATATATATATATATATATATATGATGAAGGTGGAAAAAGAAGTCACGGGTCTAGTTCCGAGTTCCTGAGTTTATTCTGACTGGTTTCGCTCTATGCTTCTTCAGAGGAATGTGAAGAAGAAGCAAAGAGCGAAACCGGTCAGGAATAAACTCAGGAACTCGGAACTAGACCCGTGACTTCTTTTTCCACCTTCATCAACTTGTCACAATGTACCAACACATATATATGTGTGTGTGTGTGTGTGTGTGTGTGTGTGTGTGTGTGTGTGTGTGTGTGTGTGTGTGTGTGTGTGTGTGTGTGTGTGTGTGTGTGTGTGTGTGTGTGTGTGTGTGTGTATGTGTGTGTATTTACCTAGTTGTATTTTACAGGAAGGGGAGCTATGCTCGTGGTATCTCGTCTTCATATCTCATTTTCTCTAAACTGTTTTTAAATTCATGTATTGTTTTTGCACACACTACTTTCTCATCTAACTTGTTCTAACTGTCTATTACTCTGTGAGGAAAGCTGTTCTTTTTCAGATCTCTTCTATAGCTGTCTTTCTTGATTTTTTTTCGTGTCCTCTTGTATTTCTATCATCCCATTTTATCAGATTCTCTCTATCAATAATTTCTATGCCTTTCATGATTCTGTAAATAGCTATCAAATCTCCTCTCTCTCTTCTTTGCTCTATTGTCTGTAGTTCAAGTTTTGCTAGTCTCTCTTCATATGATCGTTTTGAGAGTGTTGGTGCCAATTTTGTAATTGCTCTTTGTATTCTTTCAAGTTTTTTATACATTTTTTTGTACTTGGTGACCATATCGTTGCTGCATATTCCAATCTTGGTCTTATCAGAGTGATTAGAATTTTCTTCACCATTTCTTCATCCAGGTATGTAAATGCCACTTTGATTGTTCTTATTAGATTATAAGTTTCTCCAAAAATCTTATATATATGTTCCTCAGGTGACATATTGTTCATAACAATGACTCCCAGGTCCTTCTCATTTTCTACTTTTTTATTCCCTCTTCTCCCAATTTATATGATCCTGTTATTCTGTTTTTGCTTTTTCCAAATTCCATTATACTACACTTTTTTGTATTGAACTCCATCTCCCACTTCCTACTCCATTCCTGTACTTTATTTTAGTGATTCACAATCTTCTTCCGTGTTCACTTTTTTCGGTAGTTTTGCATCATCTGCAATGAAGCTCATATAGCTTTCAATTCCTTCATCCATATCATTAATATATATAGCAAACATTATTGGGGCCAGAACTGTTCCACATGTGGAACACCGCTTATTACTTCATCCCATTTTGAGTGTTTGTCTCTTATCACTACTCTCATTTTTCTTTCTTGCAAAAAGTCTTCCATCCATTTAAGCAGTTTGCCCTGTATTCCTCCTTCAGTTTCTAATTTCTTAACCAACTTCTTATGTGGTACTTTGTCAAAAGCTTTTTTTAGGTCTAGAAATGCACAACCAGCCCATCCATCTCTTTCTTGTATTATATCTATTAGCCTTGAATAGAAACATATTAAATTGGTGACGCATGAGTATCCTTGTCTGAATCCAAATTGCCTTGGATTGAGCACGTTGTTTTTTTCTAAATATTTCACCCATCTACTTATGACAATTCTTTCACAAATTTTTGCTATTGTACTTGTTAGAGAGACTGGTCTATAGTTGGTAGGGTCTTCTTTATTTCCTCCTTTATATATAGGTACTATATTTGCTTTTTTCCAATCTTCTGGAACTTTTCCTTCTTTCAAGGAACTGTTTATTATGCTATGTATTTTGTCTGCCAGTTCATTCCTGCATTCTTTCAAAATCCAGTTTGCTATTTCATCTGGTCCATGTGATTTTCTGACATCAAGATTACTCATGTGTTTCAATATTTCATTCTTTGTTACTTCTATTTCTTTCATCGGGGGGACTTTCTCTTTCCATTCGATCTCTTCAGGTTGTATGTTCTCCCTTGTAAACACTGATTTAAAATGTTTGTTCATAATTTCCGCCATTTCAATTTCCTCTGTGTATTCAACTCCTCCTTGTCTTAACTTCTCCAAATCTTGTTTGTTTTTCAGTTTGCTGTTTACAAATCTGTAAAATAGTTTTGGTTGATCTTTACACTTTTCTATGACATCTTTTTCATATTTTCTCTTTTCCTCTCTGCACGTTTGTACATATTCATTTCTATAACAAGTATATATTTTCCATTTTTCAGGTCTTTTGTATTTTTTCCATCTGGTCCAAGCTTTGTCTCTTTTGTCTTTTAACTCCCTACAACTTTTGTTGTACCAGCATTTTACTCATTCTTTTTCTTGTTTTTGTCTTGGGACATACTTTTCCATTCCTTTTTTATAAATTGTTGTCAAAATATTCCATTTCTCTTCCACTGTTGTTTCTTCTTTGTATATTCCTTCCCAGTTTTCTTTTTGAAAGAATTCTCTTATTTGATCAAAGTTTGTTTTTTTCATACATCATTCTTCCTTTTCTATATTGTTCATTTCTTTTCATGTATTTTTCCTCATTTAGTTCCAGTTCAATCAATATGTGGTCACTTTTACTTATTTGTGTTTTATATTAAATTTTTTCCACTATTCTAGGTTCAGATGTGATTATTAGGTCTAGTCTCGATGGTTCTTCTTCATTTCTATACCTAGTGTTCTCCTGTATCCACTGTGTCATTGTATGGTCAGTAATCATCTCAAGTAAAGCGTTTCCCCATGAGCCGTCTCCAACCTTTACTGTCATCTCTTCCCAGCAGATTTCTTTGCAATTAAAGTCGCCCATCATAACTATTCTTCCTCCATCTTCCATTATCTTATTTAATGCACACTCTTCCCACGAGGCTGTTTTCGGAGACAAATAATTTATCACAAACTTTCTGCTCTTCTTATCTCTGTCTTCCACTTCGATCATAATCATCTCTACTGTATTCTTTCCATATGTGACACACCTCACGTTTATATCCTTCTTAGCCAGGAACATAACTCCACCCCCTTGCTTTGTCTCTCTGTTTCTAATCCAATAATTATATGCATCATGGCCTACACTGTTGGGTGGTAGTGGACCTTTTAATTTCGTTTCTACAATTCCCATTATGTCCGGTTCTTTTTCCTTCAGATAATCATTCAGCTCATTCAATCCTGTTATTAATCCATCTATATTTGTGTAAGACACTCTTAGTTTTCTGCCACTTCCATTGTGTTCTCTGTTTCCCTTTTGTTTTTCTCTAGTATGTCGAATTTCCTTACTTTCATATTCACTACTCTCCAATAGAATCTCTCTTTTTCTGACTCTGTTCTGGTCTCGTTTTTTCCCTTAGCTTCAAGTCTTTTCTTTTTTTCCTCCTCTCTTTCCTCTTTATTCCTTTCTTTTTTTATCCATACCTTTTTATATTGTTCACTTGTTGCTAGTTTCCCTGTTTTGGATAAGATATTCTCTGCCGTCGTTTGTGACCTGAATTTAATCTTAATTGGTCTGGTCTTATGTGTATTATGCTTTCCGAGCCTAAACTTCTCTTCGATTTGTTTAATTATTTCTGGTTCATCTTCTTGAACTGATTCTAGTAAACTGCTTACCTTTTCATTTTCCTCTTTGATTCTTGAGGTTCTATCTGGGTTATGTTTCTCTTCCATTCCTAATATAATTATATATTTCTTTTATCTGCTAAGTCTCTTCCTATATTCTCCTTCTCTCTCATCACTTTAATAACTGAGTCTTCAGTTTGTTCTTTCATTTGTTGTTTGATTATGTCAGAAAATGCAACTTTACTGTTTTCTTGGATTTTTTCCAACCCTCTTTGTTGTCCTTACTATTCCTCTTTAATTCTTCATTCTCCTCTTTTACTTCTTTTGACTGTCTTTTTAGTTCTTCTATTCCCTTAGTTAAGTTTTCGTTTGCCTTCTCTAGTGCTTCCAATCTTTCAACCCTTTCTGCTATTTTTGACATTCTATCGAACCCACTCTCCCAATGTTCGGTCATTTGTTCAAGTTTTTCTTCGAGTCTTGCCAGTCGGGGGAGGTTGGTATCCACCCCCCCCCCTCATTGAATCCATGGAAATTATTATCCTCACCTTCTATTGTGCTACTCATATCTATGTTTCTAATCTTTACATTTTTGTTAGACCTTTCGTCATCACTAAATTGGTCCGGCCCTCTTTTGTTTACATGGCGTCTGCCTGCCTGGACCAAGTCCTCTCCTTCCTCATTTCCTTCCATTTCCCTCAGTTATCCCTCCCCTTCTCCTTTTTCCTCACTTTCCCACTACACCACGAGCAATCCCCCCCTGTAAATACAATAGGTACTTCCTTTGCGTTGAGATCCACGAGAATTTCACTTTTTCTTCAGGACGTCAATCTCCGCCGTCCATCCAACGGACGTGTGTGTGTGTGTGTGTGTGTGTGTGTGTGTGTGTGTGTGTGTGTGTGTGTGTGTGTGTGTGTGTGTGTGTGTGTGTGTGTGTGTGTGTGTGTGTGTACACGCTCAAACGGGGCATCCAGATTTATTACAATTCATCTTTTCAGATTAAATCTCTTAAGTA
>NC_134784.1:1101490-1111490 GCF_046742065.1 Oratosquilla oratoria
ACGATGAATGATGATGATGATGGCTGATGATGAATGATGATGGATATGATGTTCTCGGAAGATGATGATGACGATGATGACGATATGAGATGATGATGAGGATGATGTTGATATGATGATGATGATGAGTGATGATGATGATCGTTGACGATCGAAGACGATGATATATGATGATATGATGATGATTGAGATGATAGATGATGATGTGATGATGATGATGAGATGATGGATGATGATGATGATGAAATGATGCGACGATACGATGATGATGATGATGATGATGATGGAGATGAATATGATATGAGATGATGAATACGATGATGACGACGACACGACCGACGACGACGGACACCCCATCAGTCTCGTTCTTTGGAGCCCCCGTTCCCTTTCCCTTCGTTCTCGGGGGCCCCCGTTCCTTTCTCTCTTCGTTCCCCCCCGTTCCTTTCTCCTTCGTTCTCCCGGGGGCCCCTTCCTCTCTCCTTCATTCTCGTGGGCCCCACGTTCCTTTCTCCCTTCTCGGGGGCCCCGTTCCTTTCTCGTTCGTTCTCGGGGCCCCCGTTCCTTTTTCCTTCGTTCTGCGGGGCCCCCGTTCCTTTCTCCTATCGTTCTCAAGGCCCACGTTCCTTTCTCCTTCGGGGGCCCCCGTTCCTTTCCCGTTCGTTCTCGGTGGGCCCCCTCCTTTCTCCTTAGTGTCGGGGACCCCCGTTCCCTTTCTCCTTCGTTCTCGGGGCCCCCCTTCCATTATCCATCGTTCTCAGGAGGGGGGCCCCCGTTCCTTTCTCCTTCGTTCTCGAGGGGGGGGGGGTGCGTTCCTTTCTCCTTCGTTCTCGGGGGCCCCCGTTCCTTTCTCCTTTGTTCTCGGGGGCCCCCGTTCCTTTCTCCTTCGTTCTCGGGGGCCCCCGTTCCTTTCTCCTTCGTTCTCGGGGGCCCCCGTTCCTTTCTCGTTCGTTCTCGGGGGCCCCGTTCCTTTCCCCTTCGTTCTCGGGGCTCCCCGTTCCTTTCTTCTTTGTTCTCGGGGGCCCCCGTTCCTTTCTCCTTCGTTCTCAGGGGCCCCTGTTCCTTTCTCCTTCGTTCTCGGGGGCCCCCGTTCCTTTCTCCTTCGTTCTCGGTGGCCCCCGTTCCTTTCTCCTTCTCTCTCGGGGGCCCCCGTTCCTTTCTCGTTCATTCTCGGGGGCCCCCGTTCCTTTCTCCTTCGTTCTCTGGGGCCCCCGTTCCTTTCTCCTTCGTTCTCGAGGGCCCCCGTTCCTTTCTCCATAGTTCTAGGGGGCCCCCGTTCCTTTCTCCTTCGTTCTCGGGGGCCCCGTCCTTTCTCGTTCGTTCTCGGGGAGCCCCGTTCCTTTCTCGTTCGTTCTCGGTGGCCCCTGTTCCTTTCTCCTTTGTTCTCGCGGGCCCCCGTTCCTTTCTCCTTCGTTCTCGGGGGCCCCCGCTCCTTTCTCCTTCGTTCTGGGTGGCCCCCGTTCCTTCCTCGTCCTTTCTCGGGGCCCCCCGTTCCTTTCTCGCTCGTTCTCGGGGGCCCCCGTTCCTTTCTCCTTCGTTCTCGGGGCCCCCGTCCTTTCTCGTTCGTTCTCGGGGAGCCCCGTTCCTTTCTCGTTCGTTCTCGGTGGTCCCCGTTCCTTTCTCGTTCGTTCTCGGGGGCCCCCGTTCCGTTCTCCTTCGTTCTCGGGGGCCCCCGCTCCTTTCTCCTTCGTTCTGGGTGGCCCTCGTTCCTTCCTCGTCCTTTCTCGGGGGCCCCCGTTCCTTTCTCGCTCGTTCTCGGGGGCCCCCGCTCCTTTCTCCTTCGTTCTCGGGGGCCCCGTTCCTTTCTCATTCGTTCTCGAGAGCCCCCGTTCCTTTCTCATTCGATCTCGGGGACCAACGTTCCTTTCTCGTTCGTTCTCGGGGGCCCCCGTTCCTTTCTCGTTAGTTCTCGGGGCCCCCCCGTTCCTTTCTCCTTCGTTCTCGGGGGCCCCCGTTCCTTTCTCCTTCGTTCTCGTGGGCCCCCGTTCCTTTCTCCTTCGTTCTCGAGGGGCCCCGTTCCTTTCCTCGTTCTTTCTCGGAGGCCCCCGTTCCTTTCTCCTTCGTTCTCGGGGGCCCCCGTTCCTTTCTCGTTCGTTCTCGGGCGCCCCCGTTCCTTTCTCGTCCCTTCTCGGGGGCCCCCGTTCCTTTCTCCTTCGTTCTCGGGGGCCCCGTTCCTTTCTCGTTCGTTCTCGGGGGCCCCCGTTCCTTTCTCCTTCGTTCTCGGGGGCCCCGTTCCTTTCTCGTTCGTTCTCGGGGGCCCCCGTTCCTTTCTCCTTCGTTCTTGGGGGCCCCCGTTCCTTTCTCGTTCGTTCTCGGGGCCCCCCGTTCCTTTCTCGTTCGTTCTCGGGGGCCCCCGTTCCTTTCTCGTTCGTTCTCGGGGGCCCCCGTTCCTTTCTCCTTCGTTCTCGGGGGCCCCCGTTCCTTTCTCCTTCGTTCTCGGGGGCCCCCGTTCCTTTCTCGTCCCTTCTCGGGGGCCCCCGTTCCTTTCTCGTCCCTTCTCGGGGGGCCCCCGTTCCTTTCTCCTTCGTTCACGGAGGCCCCCGTTCCTTTCTCGTTCGTTCTCGGGGGCCCCCGTTCCATTCTCGTCCGTTCTCGGGGCCCCCCGTTCCTTTCTCGTTCGTTCTTGGGGCCCCCCGTTCCTTTCTCGTTCGTTCTCGGGGCCCCCGTTCCTTTCTCCTCTTTCGTTTTCGGGGACCCCCGTTCCTTTCTCCTTCGTTCTCGGGGCCCCGTTCCTTTCTCCTTCGTTCTCGGGGGCCCCCGTTCCATTCTCGTCCCTTCTCGTGGGCCCCCGTTCCTTTCTCGTTCGTTCTCGGGGGGCCCCCGTTCCTCTCTCGTCCTTTCTCGGGGGCCCCCGTTCCTTTCTCCGTCGTTCACGGAGGCCCCCGTTCCTTTCTCGTTCCTTCTCGGGGGCCCCCGTTCCATTCTCGACCTTTCTCGCCGCCCCCCGTTCCTTTCTCGTCCCCTCTCGGGGGGCACCGTTCCTTTTTCGTCCCTTCTCGGGGGCCCCCGGTCCTTTCTCGTTCGTTCTCGGGGGCCCCCGTTCCTTTCTCCTTCGTTCTCGGGGGCCCCCGTTCCTTTCTCCTTCGTTCTCGGAGGCCCCCGTTCCTTTCTCCTTCGTTCTCGGGGGCCCCCGTTCCTTTCTCGTTCGTTCTCGGGGGCCCCCGTTCCTTTCTCCTTCGTTCTCGGGGGCCCCCGTTCCCTTCTCGTCCCTTCTCGGGGGCCCCCGTTCCTTTCTCGTTCCTTCTCTGGGGCCCCCGTTCCTTTCTCTTTCGTTCTCGAGGGCCCCCGTTCCTTTTTCGTTATCGGGGGCCCCCGTCCATTCCTCGTTTGTTCTCGGGGCCCCCGTTCCTTTCTCCTTCGTTCTCGGCTGCCCCCGTTCCTTTCTCCTTCGTTGTCGGGGGCCCCCGTTCCTTTCTCCTTTGTTCCCCCGTCCTTTCCTCGTTCGTTCTCGGGGGCCCCCGTCATTTCCTCGTTCGTTCTCGGGGGCCCCCGTTTTTTCCTCGTTCTCGGGGGCCCCCGTCCTTTCCTCGTTCGTTTCTCGAGGGCCCCCCCTTTCTCGTTCTCGGGGGCCCCCCTTTCTCGTTCGTTCTCGGGTGCCCCCGTTCTTTCTCGTTCGTTCTCGGGGCCCCCTCGTCCCTTCGTTTCGCCCTCGTTCCTTTCTCTCGGGCCCCCCCGTTCCTCTTTTTCGTTCGTTCTCGGGGCCCCGTTCCTTTCTCCTTCGTTCTCGGGGGCCCCCCCCTTTTCTCGTTCGTTCTCGGGGGACCCCGTTCATTGACGCGTTCTCGGGGGCCCCCGTTCCTTTCTCCTTCGTTCTCGGGGCCCCCGTTCCTTCCTCGTTCGTTCTGGGGGGCCCCGTTCCTTCTCCTTCGTTCTCGGGGCCCCCGTTCCTTTATCGTTCGATCTCGGGGGCCCCCGTTCCTTTCCTTCGTTCTCTCCCCCGTTCCTTTCTCGTCGTTCTCGGGGGCCCCCGTTCCTTTCTCCTTCGTTCGTTCTCGGGGGTCCCGTTCCTTTCTCGTTTGTTCTCGGGGCCCCGTTCCTTTCTCCTTCGTTCTCGGGGCCCCCCCCTTTCTCCTCGTTCTCGGGGCCCCCCTCCTTTCTCCCTCGTTCTCGGGGCCCCAGGTCCTTTCTCGTTCTCTCGTTCTCGGGGCCCCCGTTCCTCTTCGTTCTCGGGGGCCCCCTTCTCCCTTTCCTTTCGTTCGTTCTCGGGCCCCCGTTCCTTTCTCGTTCGTTCTCGGGGGCCCCCGTTCCTTTCTCCTTCGTTCTCGGGGGCCCCCGCTCTTTCTTCTTCGTTCTCGGGGGGCCCCCGTTCCTTTCTCCTTCGTTCTCGGGGGCCCCCGTTCCTTTCTCCTTCGTTCTCGTAGGCCCCCGTTCCTTTCTCGTTCGTTCTCGGAGGCCCCCGTTCCTTTCTCTTTCGTTCTCGGGGGGCCCCGTTCCTTTGCTCGTTCTTTCTAGGGGGCCCCGTTCCTTCCTCGTTCATTCTCGGGGGCCCCGTTCCTTTCTCCTTCGTTCTCGGGGGACCCCGTTCCTTTCTCGTTCGTTCTCGGGGCCCCCGTTCCTTTCTTCTTCGTTCTCAGGGGCCCCCGTTCCTTTCTCCTTCGTTCTCGGGGGCCCCCGTTCCTTTCTCCTTCGTTCTCGGGGGCCCCCGTTCCTTTCTCCTTCGTTCTCGGGGCCCCCGTTCCTTTCTCCTTCGTTCTCGGGGGCCCCGTTCCTTTCTCGTTCCTTCTCGGGGGCCCCGTTCCTTTCTCCTTTGTTCTCGGGGGCCCCTGTTCCTTTCTCCTTCGTTCTTGGGGCCCCCCGTTCCTTTCTCCTTCGTTCTCAGGGGCCCCCGTTCCTTTCTCCTTCGTTCTCGGGGGCCCCGTTCCTTTCTCGTTCGTTCTCGGGTGCCCCGATTCCTTTCGCGTTCGTTATCAGGGGCCCCCGTTCCTTTCTCGTCCCTTCTCGGGGGCCCCGTTCCTTTCCTTCGTTCCCTTCTCGGGGGCCCCCGTTCCTTTCTCGTCCCTTCTCGGGGCCCCCGTTCCTTTCTCGTTCCTTCTCGGGGGCCCCGTTCCTTTCTCTCGTTCTCGGGGGTCCGTTCCTCGTCTCTCGTGGGCCCCCGTTCCTTTCTCCTTCTCGGGGGCCCCGTTCCTTTCTCCCTCCTTCTCGGGGCCCCCGTTCCTTTCTCGGGTTCTCGGGGCCCCCGTTCCTTTCGTCCCTTCCGGGGGCCCCCGTTCCTTTCACGTCTCTTCTCGGGGCCCCCCCTTTCTCCCTTCTCGGGGGCCCCCGTTCCTTTCGTTCTCTGGGCCCCCGTTCCTTTCTCCCTCGTTCTCGGGGCCCCCGTCGTCCTTTCCTCGTTCGTTCTCGGGAACCCCCGTCCTTTCCTCGTTCTCGGGGCCCCCGTCCAAACGGGGCCCCCGTCCTTCTCGTTTTCTCGGGGGCCCCCGTTCCTTTCTCTTTTGTTCTCGGGGGCCCCCGTCCTTTCCTCGTTCTTTCTCGGGGGCCCCCGTCCTTTCCTCGTTCGTTCTCGGGGCCCCCCGTCCTTTCTCGGGGGCCCCCGTTCCTTTCCTCGTTCTTTCTCGGGGCCCCCGTTCCTTTCTCCTTCGTTCTCGGGGCCCCCGTCCTTTCCTCGTTTGTTCTCGGGGGCTCCCGTCCTTTCCCGGTTCGTTCTCAGGGGCCCCCGTCCTTTCCTCGTTCGTTCTCGGGGGCCCCTGTCCTTTCCTCGTTCGTTCTCGAGGGCCCCCGTCCTTTCCTCATTCGTTTTCGGGGTCCCTCGTTCCTTTCTCGATCTTTCTCGGGGCCCCCGTCCTTTCTCGTTCTTTCTCGGGGGCCCCCGTCCTTTCTCGTTCTTTCTCGGGGGCCCCCGTCTTTTCTCGTTCTTTCTCGGGGGCCCCCGTCCTTTCTCGTTCTTTGTCGGGGGCCCCCGTCCTTTCTCGTTCTTTCTCGGGGGCCCCCGTCCTTTCTGTTTCTTTCTCGGGGGCTCCCGTCCGTCTCGTTCTTTCTCGGGGCCCCCCGTCCGTCTCGTTGTCTGGGGCCCCAGCCAGTCTCGTTCTTGGGGCCCCCATCCTGTGTCGTTATCTGGAGGCCATCCTGGGGATCCCATCCTGTGCTGTTCCTGTGGAGGCCTCATCCCATCTCCTTCTTGGATCCCATCCTGTGGTTTTCCTGGGAAGGCCTCATCCCATCTCGTTCGTGGGGGTCCCTTGCGTTCCGTTAAGGGTGCCCCGCCTCGTCTTGTTCTCTGGGAGCCCCCGTCCGTCTCGTTCTTGGAATATTGCTAACTCAGATACTGACACCTATCGTAAACAACAAGCATGGCAGTGTCAAACTGCGCATAAGTCCCAGGAGGAGGAGGAGGAAGAGGAGGAGGAAGAAGAGGAAGAGGAGGAAGAGGAAGAGGAAGAGGAAGAGGAAGAGGAGGAAGAGGAAGAGGAGGAGGAAGAGGAGGAGGAAGAGGAGGAAGAAGAGACGTCTTCATAAAATGATGGTGCTACACACACACACGCACGCACATACACTACATAGTAATGCTGCTGTACACAATAAACCGTATATTATTACTATTATTAATCACTATTACTATCATTATTATTATTATTATCATTATTATTTTATTATTAGACAAGTGAATAAATAAAATGTAATATTAATAAAAGTTCGCGTAGAACTTCTTCAGAGTTTACGGAAAACTGTAATTGAAGTTTATGTACTAAACTTATCTTTGCGGAGATTTGGGAAAGGTCGTTTTTCTTGCGTGTTCTAGAATTAAAATACTAGTTTGTTTAGCTAAATTGATAAACCCTCCTCGATGGTTCGATGAATTATTAGTTGAAATATATGCGGATTCTACAATTCTTCTAGTGAATTCATCAAAACCTTTACGTAACACTTCAGCTCCTCTCCAGTTTGGTAAATGATCGAATTTTTCCGCATGAACTACTAAAGAATTAGATGTCCTATGTGCTTTTATGTCGTTTTTATGTTCATAAATTCTTTTTTTCTAATCCCCTTGATGACTCACCATAATATGCCATTGAGCAACTATTGCACGGGATTTTGTATACGACGCTGTTTTCGGAATTGGTTCTCTTTTCGGAAGTCTTTATCAAATTACCTATCATCTTATTAGAGTTTTTATCTATGTTTTTGTTAAATATTTGTCTATTATTGGTGACGTTTCTGTGCCAGGTACTGATACAAATTTGGTATTATTCTTATCATTTCTCTCTTTCTTTCCACGATTATAAATATTTATTGCTTTTCTTTTTGTTCTCCTCAACATTCTCTCTGGATACCCAAGTTTGTCAAAAGTTTTCATAATATAATCAAATTCGTCTTCTTTCCCAAGTATTTGCAAAGATAAGTTTAGTACATGCACTTCAATTACAGTTTTCCGTACACTCTCTGAAGAAGTTCTACGCGAACGAAACGTTAGAGTGTTTAGGGTTCCGAGCCTTCCCCTGTGTTTATGTTCTCCATCATCCAAATTATATATATATATATATATATATATATATATATATATATATATATATATATATATATATATATATATATATATATATATTTATATATATATATATATATACATATATATATATATATATATATATACATATATATATATATATACAGAGAGAGAGAGAGAGAGAGAGAGAGAGAGAGAGAGACGTACGTATGTCTACTTGTGCTGAGTCCGACCCAACTGTTGGGGTCCGCACGCAACGCATCATATCAACACCGACGTCATCACTCGACAGAGAATCATAAAATTTGGCGATAAACACGAAACCACAGCTGATTCGTCACCTCGGCCTCCCTGTCGCCAGGCGATTCTCTTCGTTCAGGGGGACCCCCCAAACCCCCCATGCACACCGCATAATCGCATATCAAATGCTTTGATATATATATATACACTTTTTTCGGAGGGGACAAATGCTCACGAATATACGCGCGGACACACACGCACGCACGCACGCACACACATCTACTTTATGATTTATTATCAGACGCTGCCTTGATTACATATTTTACCTTCTGCACACACGTGTGTGTGTGTGTGTGTGTGTGTGTGTGTGTGTGTGTGTGTGTGTGTGTGTGTGTGTGTGTGTGTGTGTGTGTGTGTGTGTGTGTGTGTGTGTGTGTGTGTGTGTGTGTGTGTGTGTGTGTGTGTGTGTGTGTGTGTGTGTGTGTGTGTGTGTGTGTGTGTGTGTTGTGTGTGTGTGTGTGTGTGTGTGTGTGTGTGTGTGTGTGTGTGTGTGTGTGTGTGTGTGTGTGTGTGTGTGTGTGTGTGTGTGTGTGTGTGTGTGTGTGTGTGTGTGTGTGTGTGTGTGTGTGTGTGACGGGAGAAGAGAAAAGAGAGAGTTGAGAGAAGAGATTAGAGAGAAGAAAGAAGAGAAGAAAGTAGAGAGAGAAGAGAAGAGAATAGAGTAGAGAATAGAGAGTAAAGAATAAAGAGTAGAGAGAGAAGGGAGTGGAGAGAGAATAGAGAGTAGAGAATAGAGAGTAGAGAGAGAATAGAGAGTAGACAATAGAGTAGAGAGAGATAGAGAACGTGTGTGAGAACGTGTCCACTAGCTTTAACAGTCTCTATTAACTGAAATGGACCGAATCACATGACCCCCCCTTCCTTCCAACCCTGGTGGGGAGGGGGGGGGGAGGGGGGAGGGGGGAAAGTCTGCTTCTTAATTGAATGAAATTGTCAATTGGTAACTTTACAAAAATCTATATAAGAGATCAAAACAACAAAAGAACAACAACAACAACAACAACAACAACAATAATAATAATAATAATAATAATAATAATAATAATAATAATAATAATAATAATAATAATAATAATAATAATAATAATAATAATAATAATAATAATAATAATAATAATAATAATAATAATGATAATAATAATAATAATAATAATAATAATAATAATAATAATAATAATAATAATAATAATAATAATAATAATAATAATAATAATAATAATAATAATAATAATAATAATAATAATAATAATAATAATAATAATAATAATAATAATAATAATAATAATAACAATGTAGCGACGATCTACTGAGAATTGGAAGATGAGTCTATATATGTGTGCGCGTGTATGATTACGTACCTATATGTATTTATTCATGCCTTCGTATTCAGAACGATTTGTTCCACAATTTTTCGTTTGTTTCCATTGGGAGACCGCTTTTCCTCTAAACGTGTCTTCTCCCCTTTTCTTTGTGAACGAAACTTTTCTGTTCGTTCAGGCCTTCGCTTGTTTTTTTTCTCGTCCGTAAGCTTACTGTATCGGTCTAAGAAATAGTTTCTTTGTTTTTAACCAATTCCTTCCTCCCTTTTCATTTCACAAGTAATAATAATGTTCAATTTTCCTTTGTTTTTGTTGTACTGCACAGGATTTTGTGTTAATTTTTTGTCTTAGCCACCTTTTTTTTTTAGAGGAACCATGGGGCAGGGTGTAACCTGACAGGGGTGACTGGAGCCAGAAAGACAGTCAGAGACAAACTTTTTCAAAAGACAGACGTCTACGAGTGACCATATCCTCCACCAGCTGGAGTTATCGCCTCGAGCCGGCACAACCCTTAGTATTACGTTACAAACTGACGTGAGTATTCATCGCTTCCACCAGCTGGAGCTATCGCCACAAGCTGGCGCAACCCTTAGTATTACGTTACAAACTGACGTGAGTATTCATCGCTTCCACCTGCTGGAGCTATCGCCACAAGCTGGCGCAACCCTTAGTATTACGTTACAAGCTGACGTGAGTATTAATCACCTCCACCAGCTGGAATTATCGCCACAAGCTGGCACAATCCTCAGTGTAAACTCACGAGTTGACGTAAGTATTCATCACCCAGATTACTTCTATTAGTTCTAGAAAATCTGCCCAAAACGGAACCGGAGCCAGGTCGTCGGAGCCACTTTTTCTCCTCCTCCTCCTTCGTCTGCTGCCCAGAATTCACACAACCTAGCCCCATACCGGGATTGCATTTATCCTGCGGTAAGAACCCTAC
>NC_134784.1:1126490-1151490 GCF_046742065.1 Oratosquilla oratoria
AGCCTACTGGGCCTGGGCCCTCTTGGCCTGGCCTCGGCCTCCTGGTCCTGGGCCATTTGTGCCTGGGCCTCCTGGGCCTCCTTGGCCGAGGCTTCCTGGGCCTCCTGGGCCTCCTGGGCCTCCTGGACCTGGGCTGCAGGGGCCTGGGCTGCATGGGCCTGGGCAGTCTGGACCGCCTTAGTCTGGGCCTACTGGTCCTTGGACGCCTGGGCCTGGGCATGGGCCGCTGGGTCCTGGGCCTCCTGGGTATGGGTCTCTTAGGTCTGGGCCTCTTGGGCCTGGGCCTCCTGACCTTGGGCCTGGACCACCTAGGCTTAGGCCTGGGCCGCCTTGGCCTGGGCCTGGGCCTCGTGGGCCAGAGCCTCCTGAGCCTGGGCCTCCTGGGCCTCCTGAGCCTTGGCCTCTTGGGCCTCCTGGGCTTGGGTCTGGCCCACCAGATCCTGGGCCATGCCCTGGGCATGGGATGCCTGGGCCGCCTGGGCCTGGTCCGCCAGGTCCTGGGCCTCCTGGGCTTCGGCCTCCTGGGCATGGGCCTTATGTGCCTGGGCCTGGGCTGCCTGGGCCTGGGCCTGGGCCTGGGCCTGGGCCTCCTGGGCCTTGGCCTCTTGGGCCTGGGCCTAGGCCCTCCTGGGCCCTCCTGGTCCTGGGCCATTTGGGCCTGGGCCTCCTGGTCCTCCTTGGCCGGGGCTTCCTGGGCCTCCTGGGCCTGGGCCTCCTGGACCGCCTTGGCCTGGGCCTCCTGGTCCTTGGGCGCCTTGGCCTGGGCCTCCTGGGCATGGGCCTCTTAGGTCTGGGCGCCTTGGGCCTGGAGCTCCTGGGCTTGGGCCTGAGCCGCATGGGCCTGGGCCTCTTGTGTCTGGGCCTCCTGGGACTAGGCCTCGGCCGCCTGGGCTTAGCCGGCGGGTCCTGGGCCTCCTGGGCCTCGGCCTCCTGGGCCTGGGCCTTCTGTGCCTGGGCCTACTGGGCCTGGGCCTCCTGGGCCTTGGCCTCCTGGGCCTGGGCCTGGGCCTGGGGCTCGGCCTACTGTTCCTGGGCCTCCTTGGCATGGGCCTTCTGGGCCTGGGCTTGGGCTTCCTGGCCCAGGCCAAGAAAGCCCAGGCCCATGCGGTCCAGGCCCAGGCCCAGGAGGCCCAGGAGTCCCAGACCCAGGAGGCCCATGAGACCCAGTCCCAGGAGGCCCTGGCCCAAGAGGCCAAGGCCTAGGCCCAGGAGGCCCAGGCCCAAGACCAGGAGGCCAAGGCCCAGGAGGCCCAGGCCCAGGACCAGGAGGCCAAGGCCCAGGCCCACGCGGCCCAGGCCCAGGCGGCGCAGGCCCAGGAGGCCAAGGACCAGGTGGCCAAGGCCAAGGCGGCCCAGACGCCCCAGACGGCCCAGGCCCAGGCCCAGACGGCCCAGGCCTAGAAGGCCCAAGAGGCCCAGGAGGCCCAGGAGGCCCAGGAGGCCCAGACCCAGACCCACGAGGCCCAGGCCCAAGCCTAGGAGGCCCAGACCCAGGAGGCCCAGGCCCCGGCGGCCCATGCCCATGCCCAAGAGGCCCAGACCTAAGAGGCTCAGGCCCAGAAGGCCCAAGCCCAGGTCCAGGAGGCCCAGGCCCAGGCTGCTCAGGCTCAATCAGCCCAAGTCCAAGCCGCCCAGGCCCAGGCAGCCCGTGCCGCCCAGGAGGCACAGGCGGCCCAGGCCCAGGACGCCCAGAACCAGGCGGCCCAGGCAACCCAGGACCAGGCGGCCCAGGCGGCCCAAGAGGCCCAGGCCCAAGAGGCCCAGGCCCAAGAGGCCCAGGCCAAGGAGGCCCAGGAGGCCCAGGAGGCCCAGGAGGCCCAGGAGGCCCAGGAGGCCCAGGAGGCCCAGGAGGCCCAGGACGCCCAGGCTCAGGAGGCCCAGGCCCAAGTCCAGGCGGACCAGGCCCAGGCAGTCCAGGCGGTCCAGGCCAATGCGGCCCAGGAGGCCTAGGAGGCCCAGGCCCAAACCAAAGAAGCCCAGGCCCAGGCCCAGGAGGCCCAGGCCCAGGAGGTCATGGATCGCTTCCTAATTCCCCACAAGAGGCAATGAGTTAATGACGACGATCAAGAACCATGTACTTCTAGTTCTACTGAAAATCCGGAATTGGAAGAGAATGTGGATGATGACAGTACCCAGAAAAACACAAGACGTCCTCCAGGGCCAAACAACATCAGCCTGCTGCCAGATAATGGGCCTACCTGTCCTGATTTGAAGAAATATCCTTCACACATGCAAGGCGGCCAGACAAGATCATTCAATAAAAGATGGCACCAACAATATTCTTGGCTTGAATAGTCCGTGGTTCAAGGTGCAGCTTACTATTTTGCGTGTCGTCATTTTACAACTTCCCATCATGGTCGAGGTGAGCAATCATTCACCCACAACGGATTCCATAATTGGAAGAAGGCAACCATGTCTCTGAAGGCTCATGATACTTCAGCTTGACATAGATTTGCGATGCAAGCTCGGGGAGAATTCAAATTGCAGAAAGTTACAGGGGCAACAATCTATCAAGCCATTGATGCCGGGCATGCCAAGACAGTGGCGGAAAATCGGCGGTACATTAGAGCAGTTATTGATGTACTTCTCTGTACAGCATGTCAAAATGTTGCCCAGAGAGGGAATAGAGAAGGGGTTGAATCCGACAATCGAGGAAACTTTTTGGAATTACTTAATGTGCTAGCCAAATATGATCTTACAGTTGCAAAAAAAGTTAACGGTTAAGGAGCAGATCTCTATTGTTGTGAGGTATCTCCATGATTAGGAGCTTCATGAAGAATTCTTGGATTTCACACCAGCTGAAGGCCTTGATGTATAATTGTTACTCCAGAAGATAAAAGAAACTTTAGCCAAATGTAAAATTGACCACAGTATCTGTGTCGGTCAGTGCTATGCTGGGGGGGGGGGGGTGGGCGGGCAGTTATTTCGGGTTGCACCAATGGGGTCCAAAATTCAGAAGAGATGATCCACAGGCTGTATACATCCACTGCTATGTTCATAGGCTAAACCTCGTTTTAGTTGACTGTGTAAACAATATAAGGTCAATCTCTGAGTTTTTCGTCACAATCCAATCACTGTACAACTTTTTCTCCTCGTCGTTGGTGCATCAGAAATTTCTAAAATTCCAAAAGGTGCTGAACCCAGAAAGACCACATATAGAACTCAACCGGTTATCGGACACCAGATGGGCATGCCAACACTCAGCCTGCCAAGCTGTTTAGAGGACCTTGCCTGCCATCGTTGCAACCCTAAAACATCTAATGGAAGGGGAAAATGTGGACAGGGCCAGTGGAGCAAGGTCACTCACTGCCCTCCTGGATCACCATTTTGTGACGAATCTTGTGTTCATGAAGAGTTTACTGCATTTGACGAAAACCTTGTCAGATCAACTCCAGTCCCCCGATCTCCAGCTTGCCTCAGCAGTTGATTTGGTTGAAGCGGTGATGTCCAGTCTCACAGAGATGAGAAACGAAGAGAGCTGGGAGCAACTACGAAATCATGCTGAAGAATTGTGCCAGACTGTAGGGATTCGCAGACAACTTGCGCGTCAGAGGCAAAGGGCAGCCCCACGATACTTGGATGAGTTTGTCATAACATCCGGAATAGGACAACATGATGATTCAAATGACTCCGATGTTACCAAGAGACGGATTTACTACTCCATGGTAGACAAGTTTCTATGTGAGTTGAGAAGGTTTTTCGGAGATGCATGTCAGGTACTTTTTGGAGTATCTGCCCTCAATCCCAATCATCCAACCTTTTTGAACAAGGAAAAGCTATCAGGAATGGCTGCAAATTACGGGGTGGAGGACAAAGATCTATCCGTAGAGCTGCACCAACTAAGAAGGTTGATTGCCAGAAAGCAGGAGCAGGGAATGGAAGTGGACACACCTATGCAACTTCCCATCATGCTCCAACCGTACAAAGATACATTCCTAGATTTGTATAAGCTAGTGCGTATTAGTGTTACTCTTCCAGTTAACTCAGCATCATGTGAAAGAAGCTTTTCGTGCCTAAAACAACTGAAAACCTACTTGCGCAACAGTAGCGGTGACAAACGTACCAGTAATCTTGGAGTATTAAACATCAATTCCCAAAGAGCAAAGAAGTTAGACAGGGATATGATCATCGATGCATTTGCTGCCAACCATAGGAATAGGCGTATTATTTTGTAGGTGGAACGATGTATTTCCTGAGGTATATCATCGTGAGTTTCTCTTTTTTTTTAACTTTCTGTTTATGGTTGAAATCCATGAAATATCAAAACATCAAGGACTTACTGGCTTTTTTCATATGAAGGAAACTTAATGAAGGAAACATGTATTTAAATATGTTTTTAAATCTATTAGTAATGAACAACTTACAATTAAGTTTAGCAAGAGGATTATATTTCTGTTATCGAAATATGTAAATAGTTTTTAGGGAAGTGCTTATTTTTCTAAAGTGTTCGTTCAGCTATATAAGAATTTCATTTTCATTCATATAAATGTTTTACAAACCGTAAAACCTTTTTGTTTTTGTTTTTATTTCAATTTTTGTTCATTCGACAATTGAAGAAATATAGCCTACTTCAAGTAATGTTTCATGAAGCAATTTGCACAGTCGTATATGTCACATGGGTTAAAAGGGTGATTAGATGCCAGGGCCCACAATACTATACAAGAAGCTTTTGAATTTCCACATTGGCCCTGAATTTCCTATGGTATGTACTGCATGATGAATTGGTCAATGGTAAAAATATACACTTGGTTTCCTTCTTTGCCCAATTGCATAATTTGATGATTGACAGACAACAATACCCCATTCATTCAGCTCAAGAAACCCTAGTCACAGCATGCAGAGCATGTAGAAGGGGTTTTGATTACAATCCTGCCCAAAGTACTGTGTAACTTTTTGCAACCTAAGTGGAATAGCAGCTCGGTGAAGTGATAATAATAGACCTCCAGCAGTGGGTTTGGAAACTCGATATACCTCACTCGAACAATAGATAAGTGAGGTTAGAAAATCAACTTTTTTACTGGGATCAAAACAGCAGGGTATGCCTCCCTTGTTCAGATGTTCGTGAATGATCATCATCTGAGTTTATTTTCTGAGACCACCCCCTCGTCAACATGTCGAGTCCCTCCTCAGCCCCTAACAAAAAATCCTAGCGGAGCTCCCGTCAGGGCGGTGCCCCTGGACCCCACCAAGGACCCAAGGCCGACCCCTTTGACCCCATGCCGGACCTTGGACTACGCCTTTCGGATTGCTAACGCGGAAATTATAGCACTATAAGCCACCCCAAAAATTTGCTCAGCCCCCCCTTAGCCTCCCAACTAAAAATTCTTGGTGCCGCCGCTGGTTTCTTATGTTACACACACACACACACACACACACACACACACACACACACACACACATATATATATATATATATATATATATGTATATATATATATACAATCAACTCTCAATTAACAAGAGTTTAACTAACGTGTTTTCAATTTAACACGAGTTAATTTTTAAGGAAATTTTTTTAAATAACACTGTGAGGGGAAGTGCCTGTGTACAAGTTTACTCTACTATGGCACCCAAGCGTGCCTCCACCTCACAGGAAAGTGATCCTAAGAAATCAAGACTCACAATTGAAAAGAAAATAGATGGAGAGCGGCTGGTGACGAGAGCGGCTGGTGACGAGAGTGGCTGGTGACGAGAGCGGCTGGTGACGAGAGTGGCTGGTGACGAGAGTGGCTGGTGACGAGAGCGGCTGGTGACGACAGTGGCTGGTGACGAGAGTGGCTGGTGACGAGAACGGCTGGTGACGAGAATGGCTGGTGACGAGAGCGGCTGGTGACGAGAGTGGCTGGTGACGAGAGCGGCTGGTGACGAGTGCGCACATAAAATGAACATAAGAATAAAGGAGACTGCAAGAGACCATAAGGCCTACACTAGGTAGCTCCGTATCCATCACCACCTGTCATCCCCATCCATAAAGTTGTCTAATCGTTTTTTAAAACAACTGATAGTTTCAGCGTTTGCTATATGGTTACTAAGTTCATTCCATTCATCGACCACCCTATTAGTAAATCAATTCTTGCCTATTTCCTTCTTAAATCTAAATTTGTCCAGTTTATACCCATTACTGCAAGTCCTGCTCTGTTGTTTTATTATGATGACCTTGTTTGCATCTCCCTTGTCATAGCTTTTGATCCACTTGAATACTTCTATTAGATCACCCCGCACTCTGCGTCTTTCCAGAGAGTGTAAGTTTAGGTGCCTAAGCCTCTCTTTGTAAGGCAAATTTCCGAGTCCATGTATCATTTTGGTCATTCTTCTCTGTACTGATTCTAGTGAATTTATGTCCATTCTGTAGGACGGAGACCAAAACTGTACCGCATAGTCAATGATGGGTCTAAGTATCGCTAGATAGAGTTTAATAATTACCTCTGTACTTCCATTCGTTACAGTCCTAGCAATGAAACATAATGCTCTGTTAGCTTTATTTCTGACGCAAATGCACTGCTTCCTGGTTTTAAGGTCCAGAATCACCAGAACTCCCAAGGCTCTCTCGCACTCAGTTTTCTCTATAAGCGTGTTATCTAAGCTGTATCTATTTTCGGGGTTGTGTAGCCCTACGTTTAAAACGCTACACTTAGAAATATTGAAGTTCATTTGCCATTTCACTGATCATGTGAATAATTTATTAAGATCATCCTGCAGAATCTCTGCGTCGTCTCCTAACCTAATTAGGCGTCCTATATAGTGTCGTCCGCAAACTTACTAATATCACTATTTATCCCGTTGTCTAAGTCGTTTATATACATAATGAACAAGGTACCCAAAACCGAGCCCTGGGGGACCCCACTAGCAACATTGCCCCACCTATATTTTACTCCATTTATGGTGACCCGCTGTTTTCTGTTACTAATCCAAGCTCTAATCCATTCTAACACTTTTCCTCCTATGCCATGGGCTTTGATTTTATTTAGTAGTCTCTGGTGAGGCACCTTGTCGAACGCCTTGCTAAAGTCAAGGTAAATAAAATCGTAATTTTCATTGTTATCTGACGCCTTATATACTTTAGTGTAAAAGGATAGAAGATAAGTCACACATGACTTACCCTTGGAGAAACCATTCTGTGAATCACGAATTAAATTATGCCCTTCGATGTGTTCTCTGAGTCTATTTACTATTATTGATTCAAGCATTTTTCTTATAACCAATGTCAAACTGATTGGCCTATAGTTGCAAATGGACGATCTATATCCCTTCTTAAAAATAGGAACAACGTTTGCCTGCCTCCAAGCAGTTGGCACAAAACCAGTGTCTACCGATTTATTGAATATTTCAGTTAACTGGTCGCAGATTTCAAATTTACACTCCTTAAGCATTCTTTGAAAATTTTCGTCTGAACCCGGAGATTTTGTAGCTTTTGTAGCTTTTGTCTGTCAATCTGCTTGACTACTTCTTCTTTACTAATGCTGGTATTATATAGACTACTTTCTTCATCCCCTCTGTAAATCGGATCGCAGTCAGGTACTTTATCTAACATTTCATTAGTAAACACCGATAGAAAATAATTGTTAAATTCCTCACTAATTTTTTCCTCCGATTGTATCACGTCATTTCCATCGTTTTTAAATGGTCTTATTTTTTTTTTTTTATAGAGATGAAAGAAACTCTTTAAGTTGGATCTTGCTTGACTAGCAACCTTAATTTCATAATTACGTTTCGCTGTACGTGTATTCTTTTTAACCAGCTTTGCCATTCCGTTATATCTTGATCTAAGGTGTGATTCCCCGTTTTTTATTTTCATGTAAAGTCCTCTTTTCATTCCGATCTCATGTTTCAATCTATCCGTCATCCATTTGGGAGTATCATTTTTCCCGTATTGACTTCAGGGGGATAGATTTATTTTGTACATTAATTACAGCAATGGTCTGAAAAGTGGCTAATGAAATTTAACACAAGTAAATGCAAGGTAATGCACATAGGTAAAAATAACAGTAAGTACGATTACAAGTTATTTGGAAATTCGTTAACAAAAGTGGATAAAGAAAAAGATCTCAGCGTAATTATCAGTAACGACCTCAAATCATCCAAGCAGTGTATTTCAGCCTCTGAGAAAGCAAATAAGATTCTAGGACTGATTGCGCGATCTTTTGATTTCAAAAGTCCATCACTCATTAACAAGCTATATAAATCGTTAGTTCGTCCACATTTGGAATATGCTGTTTCCGTATGGTCACCGAATCTCATTAAAGACATTGACAGATTGGAAAAAGTACAACGGCGAGCCACAAAACTGATTCCAAATATCAAAAACAAATCATACGAAAATCGACTAAAACATATGAATCTGTTTTCCCTAAAAAAGCGTAGACTCAGAGGTGACTTGATACAGGTCTGTAAGATTTTAAAGGGAATTGACAACATCAAAAGTGACAAAATTTTCACATTGAATGAGAATCAGACAAGAAACAATGGTCTCAAAGTGTCCGGAAATAGATTCAATTTGGAAGCAGGCAGAAACAACTTTGCCAACCATGTAGTTAATGAATGGAATAAACTTCCTGCACAGGTAGTGCAATGTAGTTCAGTTCGAAGCTTTAAGAATCATTTAGATAAACACCTAAGCAAGATGCTGTAATGATTATAATTTATTTTATATTATTTGTTTTTGTTTTGTTATCATTTATCTGTCTGATTTTCATTTACTATTAGTTATATGTCAATTTATTATTATTTACTATTTACCTGTTTGTTTATTATTTAACTATACCTATGCATTTATTTATATATTTTATTTGTTATTTGCATTATTATAGTTTTTATTTATTTTATCATTATGATTTTTTTTCGCATCCGACCTAGATATGGACCAAAAGGTCTCCTTTCGGCATGCTCCGCCTTTGTAATCCTTTGTTATTAGATCAGTTAGATTGCTATACATTTCTTCTAAATCGCTGACCTGACTGTTGGGCCCTCGCCACCAAATGACCTGACCTAAGGTATGCATATTACCCTCCGTGACCCGGCTCTTGGTACTGACCTGACTCTCAGCCCCGCTACGAGAAACGGCAATGTTTGAAACGTCCGCATGAAATTTCGTATTCAATTTCAAATAGTTTTTTATATTGTCAAAGTTTGCTTTCCTTAAGTCTGGTACTTGAACGTTATTCGTACTTTTTAATTTTTCCCAAATAATATTAAATCTTACTTCTTGATTATCGATAGAGCCTAGACTATCTCCCACTATTACGCTGCTAATTTGGTGCTCATTATTTGTTAAAATTAAGTCCAGGGTATTTTGTCCCCTCGTAGGATCGGTAATCACATGTTTTAGGAAATTATCCTGTACTTCATCTAGGAATTTCTTCGCTTCATGAATAACTGTGTACTACAAATGAATACAAAGAATGTGTGTTTTTGGTGTTTCTGTAACCTACAAATGTATTAATAATGTGTTTGCTCAAGTTCAGAGTAACAAAATCCCAAAATAGACAAGACATTCCCAGTGTCCAGGAACCTAACTTCCCCTAGTACCATTAATTCCTATGGGAAAAATATGTTTAACAAACGCGATTTTGATTGACACGACGTCTCCAGGAACGTAACCCTCGCGTTGAGAGTTGGCTGTACATATATATATATATATATATATATATATATATATATATATATATATATATATATATATATATATATATATACATATACATATACATATGCTAATAAGATATTACATCTTTAGTGTAAAAAGTACTATGTACTTTTTGCACTAAAGATGTAATATACGAAAGCGCTCTGCTTCGTTATTTTCTTTTTCCAAGTGGTTTACTTTGCATAAGTGAACACACGTACCCGTGTTCTTATTAGCATGTATATATATATATATATATATATATATATATATATATATATATATATATATGTCTATCTATATATCTATATATATATATATATATGTGTCTATCTATATATCTATATATATATATATATATTTAGATATATATGTGTGGGTGTGTGTGTATGTGTGTGTGTGTGTGTGTACATATATATAAAGAAACTAACGAAGCAGAGCGCTTTCGTATATTACATTTTCAGTGCAAAAAGTACATAGTACTTTTTGCACTGAAGATGTAATATACGAAAGCGTTCTGCTTCGTTAGTTTCTTTTTCCAAATGGTCTACTTTGCATATATATGTATATATATATATATATATACATATATATACATATACATATATATGTATATATATATACACACACACACACACACACACACACACACACACACATATGTATGTATGTATGTATGCATATATATATATATGTATATATATATGTATATATATATATATATATATATATATATATATATACATACATACATACATATGATAGACAACCCGTGCCCCGTTGGGTCAAATAAAATTTTGAATGATACGTTGTTAATAAAATGGTCAATAAAATCTTTATTAATACAATGCTCTTATATTTACAGCATTCTTTGTACAATTTGAATAATTTAAAACCACTTTAATATTTCCCTTTGCTTAACTCAACTCAGCGCAACATATAATTGTCCATGCTGTACCATAATGTATTTTTCTGTCTACCAAAATATGCATTCATTCTGCTCTGGAAGTGTATCTTCAACCCATTGTTAACATGTCATACCACGATCTTTTTAAAGCAGGTTAATATTAACTTAAGACTTACCAGTTTTGTGCGGTCCTCGTGCTCTCTCGAAGGAAAGTAAACTAGATACAGGCGTTCTCAAGAAATTAAATAAAGAGCGCCTCCTTAATTATGCATATGTTATGGCACGTCTCGTCATCCCACTCCCAAACCCACTCCCAATCCCAATCCCAATCCCACTTATTATCATTATCATTCAGGGAGTCCCATGGGACTTGAGCGAGTAGCAACGTTTATAAATATAAACTTTATGATAGATATACTACGTCACCTTATGGTATAAATCACAGAAAATAAGCTTCTATATCAAATTGAGGATAATTTAGAGCTCTTACTATTCAGTAGACAAAGGCAGTGACTTGATTAGTTATAAGAAGTGAAATGCAGAAGACTGTGACGTCATGTCATCGTTGCTTGGAACACTACGCATCATATGATTCATACGGCTCGTAATATTTTAATAAACTCATTATGCCTTATAGATGCTAATTCAGGAGTTGACTATACTTTTAAATAATGAATATGAAAATTTTATAAGTATATATAAATTTATATATATATATATATATATATATATGTGTGTGTGTGTGTGTGTGTGTGTGTGTGTGTGTGTGTGTGTGTGTGGTGTGTGTGTGTGTGTGTGTGTGTGTGTGTGTGTGTGTGTGTGTGTGTGTGTGTGTGTGTGTGTGTGTGTGTGGTGTGTGTGGTGTGTGTGGTGTGTGTGTGTGTGCGCGTGTGTGTGTGTGGTGTGTGTGGTGTGTGTGTGTGTGTGTGTGTGAGTCAAATATAATTTTAAATGATACGTTGTTATAAGAAATGAAATGCAGAAGATTGTGACGTCATGTCGTCGTTGCTTGGAATACTACGCATGTCTCTTCTTCTTATTGGCTGGTCCTCAGTCGTGACGTCGCATCTCTTCTTCTGATCTCTTCTTTTGTTTGGCTGGTCCCCAGTTGTGACATCATATCTCTTCTTCTGATTGGCTGGGTGACGGTTTCAAGCAAGCAAGATGATAAACAAGATTATCAGAATGTTATAAGTATATATATATATATATATATATATATATATATATATATATATATATATATATATATAATATATATATATATATATATATATATATTTATATATATATATATATATATATATATATATATATATATATATGACGAGGGAATCGTATGAGATGTACAAAGTAAAGAGAAGGGAAGCTAAGCATAAGATAAAGGAAGCAAAGGGGAGAGCAGATGTGAAATGGGGTAAGAGTATGACAGAAAATTTTGAAATCAATAAAAAGATGTTTTGGAAGGAAATTAAAAGAAAAAGGAGGCGAATCGAGAAGAAAAGGTAAAAGGTGCAGATGGAGAGATGATAATGGAAGAGAAGGCAATGAAAGGGAGGTGGGTAGAGTATTTTAGGGAAGTGCTAAATGGGAAGGAGGATAGGAAGGGAAAGGTAGTTGCAGTGGGAAGCGCTAAGAAAATGACCGTGATGAGTGAGGAAAATGGAGGAGAAATAGGGAAGGATGAAGTAAAAGCAGTTGTTAAGATGATGAGAGCAGGTAAGGCACCTGGTTTGGATGGATGCCATGCAGAATGTCTGAAGAAAGGAGGTACAGTGATGGTGGACTGGCTGGTGAGGTTATTTAATGTTTGTTTGAGAGAGGGTAGAGTGCCGGAGGACTGGAGGAGTGCCTGTATAATTCCGCTTTACAAGTGAAAGGGGGGCAAGTGTGAGTGTAGTAGTTACAGAGAGATCAGTTTGTTGAGTGTAGTTAGGAAGGCTTCTGGGAAGGTCTTGATTGAGAGGATTAGGAGAGGAACAGAGGGAGTAATTGGTAATGAACAGTGTGGTTTTAGGACAGGTAGAGTTTGCATAGATCAGATTTTTGTGGGAAGACAGATATGTGAGAAAGCTATAGGAAAAGTTAAGAATGTTTTTTAGGCTTTTATGGATCTGGAAAAGGCTTATGACAGGGTAGACAGAAAGGCGCTGTGGGAGGTATTGCAGATATATGGGATAGGAGGAAAGCTGTTAAGAGCAGTCAAGATTTTTTACGAGAGTAGTAGAGCTTGTGTTAGGATTAGAAATGGAGAGAGTGAATGGTTTGAGGTAAAGGTGGGACTTCGTCAGGGATGTGTTATGTCGCCCTGGTTGTTCAATCTTTACATGGATGGGGTGGTGCGAGAGGTGAATGCAAGGGTAGTGGGTCAGGGGTTCGAGATGATTGAAGAAAATGGAGAAAAGTGGGAGTTAAGCCAGCTGTTGTTTGCTGACGACACTGCGCTGGTAGCAGGATCAGAGAAGGGATTGAGGTAGTTAGTGACAGAGTTTGAGAAGGTGTATGAAAAAAGGAAGCTGAAGATAAATGTGGGTAAAAGTAAGGTGATGAGATGTACAAGGGGAGAGAGTGACAGCAGGCTGGAGGTGAGCATTAAGGGTGAAAGACTGGAGGAGGTGGATAGTTTAAGATATTTGGGTGCGAATGTTGCAGGAAAGGGAGGAGTCGGGGTGGAGGTAGAGTGTAGATTGAGAGAAGCGAGTAAATGCCTTGGTGGATTGAAAAGTGTAATGAGAAATAGACATTTAGGAATGGATGCTAAGAGGAGGTTATATGAAGGAGTGATTGTGCCAACAGCATTGTACGGGGCAGAAAGGAACATGGAACATGAGAGAATGTGTTTGAATGTGTTTGAGATTAAATGTCTAAGGAGTATGATAGGGTGTTACTAGGCTGGATAGGGTGAGAAATGAGGAGGTGAGGAGGAGAACAGGGGTGAAAAGGGAACTGGGAGATAGGGTTGATGAAAGAGTATTAGGATGGTTTGGACACATGGAAAGAATGAGTGAAGAAAGATTAGTAAAAGAAGTGTGGAAGGCAGATGTGGAAGGAGTGAATATGAGGGGGCGTCCTAGGATGAGATGGATGGATGGGGTGAAAGGGGCATTACAAAAGAGAGGAATGTCTGTGTAGGAAGGACGGGAGACGACAGAAGATAGGGGTGAATGGAGAGGGGTTGTGTATAGATGATGCTATGATGCATGAGGGGGAGTGGGTGGGGGATGAGGGGTGAGGAAGTATGTATGAGAAAAAAAAAAATAACGCAACCCAAAGGGATTTCTCCCCGTCTTCTCCTTTTTTGCATGAGGGGACGGAGAGGGGGGTCGCCAAATTTATGAAGCGGCATTGCTGTGGATGTGCTGTGTCTTGCGACACTGCTTCTGACCCAGGGCAGTGGACAGGATGCAGGGATGACCCGTCATCCAGGAGGTGCCAAGATAAGAGGGAGGGAGGAAGGTGGGGGGGAGTGGAATATATAGGAAATGATATGGGTGGGAGTGGTTTTTATGATTTTTTCTTTTTGGCTACCCCGCATGTAGGGGAAAAAAGCCTTTGGTATATGTATGTGTGTATGTATACATACATATATATATATATATATATATATATATATATATATATATATATATATATATATATATATATATATATATATATATATATAAACTTTTTATCCCACAGTCGGAAAAAGAAGACACTAATGTCGAATGTTCTGTATATTTCGATCACTAACTGTGACCCTCTTCAGCAGAATGAATACATAGTGGAAGGCATATGCTTATATACAAAGATGTGAGGTGGGAGAAGGAACAAGCTCAGGTAACGTGACCGATGCTCCGCAGGTCGCCTGGAGTTTTGTGACCTTGGAGTATATGAGGTAGAACTTGGCTGACTGCTGAGGTGGTAATGCAGTCAGGTGACCACTGACCATTTGATATATTGAAATTAGGGAGATATTTAATCAGGGAAGACTCTATTATTTTCCTTTTGAAGCTACATGTTGATTTATAAATTATTTCAGCATCATCCCAATGCATGCGGTGATCTTTATTGGCAATGTGCTGAAATACTGCGGAACTTTGTTGACCATATTTTACAGAATTTTTATGCTCTTTAATTCTGGTTGCCAAATCTCTTCCAGTTTGTCCCCAATAAACAGTATCACAATCTAAACATGGCAACTTATATACACCTGGGTTAATGTCGCTTAATGGTCTGCGGTGTACATTAACTATTTTCCTAAACAAGGTATTAGGATAATTGAAGATCACATTGATGTTTTCTTTAGGTAATGATTGGGACATTTCATTTAAAGAATCATTATAGGGTAATTTTATACATTTGTTATCCCATTTATGTTTTTTAGTAGAGTGGGGAGTAGATTTATGGAAACTAATTTTAGCCTTGCTAAGGGCTTTTTGCAAGAACCAATCCGGGTATCCTAGTTGTTTTTTTATAGTTATTATTTCTGTATATAAATATTGTGAGCTGCAAATTCTTAGTGCTCGTAAAAATAAGCCCGAAGCAACACTGTTTTGTTTTGTCAGAATGGTAGCTAAAAAAGTGCAAGTAACTCCCAGTGTGGGTAGGTTTTCTATAAACTGTAAATGAAAAGCAATTCTGATTTCTTATTATTAAAATATCTAGAAAAGGCAATTTATTATCTACTTCACATTCTACTTTAAATTTTATGTTGTTAGCCAAATTATTAAGTTTATCAAAGAATTCTTTAAAAGAACCCCATTCTTCGTTCCATAACGTGAAAACATCATCAACGTATATATACCAAAACATGTCTGGTGGTTTTATATTTGGTAATAAAACTGACTCAAAATATTCCATATATAAATTTGCTAATACTGGAGAAAGATTTGATCCCATCGAACAACCAAATTTTTGTTTAAAGAAATGATCTTTGAAAGAGAATACATTAGTTCTGATACATAGCTCTGTTAATTTTATGATTTTACTTACTGAGAGTGGGAGTTGATTTTGATATTGTTGTAAGATATCCTCTCTAAAAACTTGAAAACTTCTCCTGTATCGATATATATATATATATATGTACACACACACACATATATATATATATATATATATATATATATATATATATATATATATATATATATATATATATATATATATGTACTACTGATGACCCACATACGGAGAAAAACAAGCGAAAGTATAAAGATCTGTATATTTCGATCACTAACTGTGATCCTCTTCAGCAGTTAGTGATCGAAATATACAGATCTTTATACTTTCGCTTATTCTTCTCCGAAAGTGGGTCATCAGTATTACTTTACAAATGTGCTACGACATAACTTTGTTGTGGATATATACATACATACATATATATATATATATATATATATATATAGATAGATAGATAGATAGATAGATAGATATAGACATGTGTGTGTGTGTGTGTGTGTGTGTGTGTGTGTGCGTGTGTGTGTGTGTGTGTGTTTGTGTGCGTGTGTGTGTGTATGTGTGTGTGTGTGAGTGTGAGTGTGTGTGTGTGCATGTGTGTATATATGTATATATATATATATATATATATATTGTCACATATATTCCCATATATGTAAGCTGGGAATAGTTTATTACTTGGATAACGGCGCCTCGCGATTACGTGGGGTGTCAGATTACAGGACGAGTACTGGAGGACGCGTGGGAAGAAAACCTACTCAATGGAGTATTTGTTCTAGTCTTCGCGTAACACTCAGCCTAGAACGAAGGAGAACGTTTTAGTTAATTGACCAATCAGGTTCAATCTCCATAGACGCAATTCCTATGGGCCAATCAGAGGATTTTTGTAGGAAGAACCAGAGCGCCTAGGGCGTGTCAGAGTCAGTTTAGGAGAACTGTGTGCCATGTAGAGGTGTGTCGCCTCGGAAGGGTTTTCGGTTGAAGTAAGTCCTCTGTACTCCCCCTGTATTATTCTTAAGTCATTTTAACTCAGCTAGTGTTTCATGTAGTGGTGTGAGATGTCTATGGAAGTGACCTAGACAGTGTTTTCGTTGGTAAAGTATTAATTATCTAATTAATTTTCTTTCACCCCCGTTAAAAGCTGGTGAGCGGGAATCTTCTGTTTTGAAACTTATTTACTCATTTGAATGTAAACTTATTTACTCACTTGAATGTTCAGTGATTGTAATCCTTCATGTAATCCTATTAACTTTAATGAATAGTGTTAAACGTTATCTGTGCGTTTCATTTTTCTTGATTTTTATGATAGTACAAAATCAAGTGGCGGCCTTGAAATTTCTTTTAAGTTACCCAAAGACATGGGGTCTTGGGAACTCAGTCACCCATCACTCTTACTATGTGTTACGAGTCTGACAGCTTTGTAATTTCTATTTGAGTTATCCCAAAGACATGGGGTCTTGGGAACTCATTTTCCTTTACTTAAATCTATTGCAAGTCAGATATGTGAGCGAGATTCGTAACAATATAAATACATATAAATATATATATATATATTTATATATATATATTGCTAAACTGAAATGTACTAGCACATTTGTAAATGACACATAGGAAACCCACAGTCGGAGAAAATAAACTTTGATTCTTCTTTGTATATATATATATATATATATATATATATATATATATATATATATATATATATATCTTCTTTATGTATATATATATATATATATATATATATATATATATACATATATATATATATATATATTTATAAGCATGAATAAATAAGTATATAAACAAATGAAACTAAATAAACACATACATAAATTAAGAAAGCAGACATGTTCAATATATGATTGAAATAGATAAAACAATGATAAATAGTTAAATGGATAAAAAATAAAGGAATAGATTAATTCAAAAGTTATAAATGAACAGACATACTTGTAATGCGTTACCGAGGAGAGTATCCTTACGCATGACATGTGAAGAATGTGGCAATGGATATGGAATGCAGTGTCTCCGCGTTTGGGTCAATACCACCCAATCTTAGAAGAGGGCAATTGGGCACTGCGTGCGTCGCCCTTGCCGAGACGCCCTTGGACCAGTCGGTAAAGTTTATGACATCGCAAGTCAAGGACGACGCTACCCGCCCAGAGGTCACAAAGACCTCCTCCTCCTCCCCCCCGGTGGGAGGAGGAGAGTCGCCTCCTCCAGGAGGAGATCTCGAGTCTCCTGGAGTCGAGGGACGCCCTGAATTAAGAGGTGCAGCGCCTCCAGAGAGAGGGTACTCACCTCAAGGCACGTGGAGAGGTTCGCGACCTCCACCGTCTCCAAGCAAACCTCATGGATGTGTCTTCAGACGTTCTGGAACACACTACATACCTCAGCGACCTCTCCCGAATGTGGGAATGCAGAAAATGCAACAACGCGGACTCGGAAGTCCAGTGCGCCGTGCCCGAGCAAGACCTTATCGACTTCACAGATGAGATACTCCTCCTTAGCCCATCCATGAGTCATGAGAACGCCTTTGAGTCTTTCAAATTCAAGGCCGAAATGGAGCCATCGAGATCTTGCGAAAACTCGTTCGAAGTCCCCGAAACAACCAGGAAGAGGTTTAAAAGAGGTCCCTTTGCTACTCAAAAGGAACCTCAAGGAGCAGCAGACACCCCCAGAATAAAAGGAAAGCACCCCTGGAAGGCGATATAAGAGAACGTAGTCGTCTCTTGTCTTCGAGCACAAGCCTCGTTAAGGGAATGCCTGAGGTGCTTGTAGGTGAGCGTGTCATAAAAGTTGTTCAATTTCTCTGGTGAACTTATGTATACTTACCCTTTCCAATAGAGAATTATTGCATACTAAATTGTTTTAGTAATATGTATATGTTACGTGTAGTTAATATTTTTTCATTTCTTTTTTATGATAGTATCTGTGATCATGGAAGTATCCATAGGCATAGGTAATCAGCCTACTATGTAGGAAATGAAAGATTAGAGTCTTGGGAACAACTTCACTAAAGCAAATTTCCTCTTACTCTCTCTCTCTCTCTCTCTCTCTCTCTCTTTTCAATTTGAGTACTCAAAATTTTAGTGAATCTGCTAAGATAAATGAAAAAAAAGTAAGTTACAGTTTCCTTTATTATTTCTAGTGAAATTAAAGGATGACTATTTCTCTTCATAAACTCGAAAGAATAGATAAAATCGGACAAATAGAAACAGAGATATGTCTATCTCAATAACAAAAAAAGTTATCTTTTTAGGAAAGCCATTTAAAGTTTAAGTGGAATGCACTAACATTAAATTACAGTTTCCTATATTTTTTTTATTGCCAAATTAAAGAATAACTATTTCTCTTCACAAATTCGAAAGAATTAATCAAATCAGGCAAAAAGAAACAGAGATAGACTATCTAAATAACAAAAACATACTTTTTTTTTTTACATTTATTGATTCACAAGAAGTACATCTTGTTTGGGTCTCTACCCATATTCCTAGAAGGCATACAAGTATGCCTTTTACAATAGAAGTTACATGTACATGTGTTTAATTATGTCAATATTTATAGCGCTGCACGGTCCTGGTCGGTCTCCACGATCTAGCCGACGTGGTTAGTGCCCTATGAGTCCGTCGCGTCCCATCCGGTCCAGCCGACGTGGTTTAGTTCCTGCACCCGTCGCGTCCCATCCGGTCCAGTCCAAGGCATCATGCGCAGTTACCTAAGTGAGAAAGGAGAATATATTAATCCTTTGGCTTGAATTTTTGTGGTGAGGTATAAGTCAATATTTCAAGTGAGTGCAGTTAAGAACCCATCCGTATCCTCTGGGGCTGGCACTTGAAGGAGACTTCCCAGCCGACGTGGTTGGTATCTTTTGCACTCGTCGCGTCTCATCCGGTCGGTTCAGGGCATCCTGCGCAGTTACCTAGGTGAAAGAAAAAAAAAGCATTAGTCCTTGGCTTAAAATTAAAAGTGTCATAAGTCAAAAATCAGCAAGAGAGTACAGTCGAACAGAACCCATCCGTATCATCTGGGGGGCGGCACTTGAAGGAGGCGTCCCAGCTGATACGAGTTAAGTGACATCGTCAGTCGACGGATGAGTCCCCCGGCCGAGGTCCTGGGGCCCGCACGCAGAAATCTGGTCGCTGGGCAAAGGGCTACATAATGATCTAGCCCGTTTGCGCCGGCCTCTCCACAGTGGATGCAGGCCTCCGGCTGTCCCGTCACCTCCGAGAAACATCGATACCCGAGACGGAGTCGATGAAGGGTGACTTCCTCTATCCTGGAGAGACGGACTCTAGGGGTCAGTCGCTCATACGCTGTGGCAACTTGATACCAGCGTGCTGACGGCCTCTGGGCTGTCAGGTTCTTATGGCTTTGCAGCTCCCTCTTGGCCATCGTTCTCGTTGCAATGGCCAAGATCTCAGTTCGGCTCGGGAGGACACCGATTCCGCCTTCCATGTCCCCTGTGGCCGCTCTTCTGGCCACCCTGTCTGCCGCTTCATTTCCCTGGATGCCGATGTGTCCCGGCACCCAGTTGAGGACGACTGATCTCCCTTGCTGACGGAGGGCCTTGAGCTGAAACAACAGTGAGGTCATTAGTTTTTTCTGGTCATTATGATAACTTTTTGATATTAGTTGCAACAGAGCTAAACTATCTGTGTGCACAACTACATTACGTTGGTGGGTGTTGAGAGCATGGGTCAATGCTAGACCCACTGCAACACCCTCTGCTTGCGTCGAGCAGCGAGTGCCCAACACCCTTACTCCCTGTTGCTCGTCCTTCGTGACAAACGCTGCACCTGCCACGTTGTGTACGGGATCCACGGAGCCGTCTGTGAAATAGACGACGCAGTTTTCCTGGGCGACAGATCTCATTGTGGCCTCTGCATCCGCCCGCAGGCGCGGCAGCGGCGTACCGCGTCGTGACGCCATCACACTGATTCTGGCCGGTGGATTCTCCCAGGGGGGAGACTGCACATAACCTTCCACCGACACATCCCTCCTCTTCTGAAGGATAAGGTCATGCAGGTGAAGGTCCCTTATGCGGTGTGCAACCCTCGCTGACCACCTCTTCTGCGGGAAGAGATCCGGATCTTGCTGGAGGGCGCTGATTAGCCTTCGCCGCAGGAACGAGTCATGTTCTCTCTGAATGACTCTTATGGCGAAGGCTACCACCAATCCTGAGATCCTCGCACTGATAGGCACCAGTCCCGCCTCTTGCTGCATATTGGCGACCAGAGTCCAGCGCGGCGCGCCTAATATTACACGCAGCGCCTGGTTCTGTACTGTCTCCAAGTCAGCCAACCGTGTTGCGGATAGACCAGCCAGAGCACTGCTGGCATAGTCTATCACCGGTCGAATTGCACTGACGTAGAATGTCCGGAGGACAGCGCAGTTGGCACCTGCCTCTCTGGTCGCCAAGGACTTCAAAACGTTAATCCGGCTGAGGACCCTTCCCCGGATGTAGGCCACTTCAGTCCGGAAGGACAGCCTGGAGTCGAGCCAGACACCAAGGTACATGTGCGTGCTGACCCACTCTACCTCATGTCCCTGCAGCAGAAGCCTGTCCCTCGGTGTTACGCTAGTGCCAAAACACATGGCTTTGGTCTTTGGTGGCGAGATCTTGAGGCCAAGCTCTTCGCATTTGGAGGAAATGCGGTCGAGGCACATTTGCGTCCTTCTGGCCTTGGTCCTTCTGCCTACTACCACCAGCGCGACATCGTCTGCGTATGATAGGAGGCGGCATCCTGTGGGTAGAGGGATGGCTATTAGTTCAGTCATCAGCACGTTAAACAGGGTGGGACTGAGAACCCCACCCTGGGGTGTACCATTTTCCAGGGGGTGATAGCAGGACTCCACTCCCTGTAGACGGACTCTGGCAGTTCTATTGGAGAGGTAGTCCGCTATCCACTGTAACAGTTTCCCCTGTACTCCTCTGGCAGCCAGACTGTCCAGAATTGCAGCGGGACTGGCAAGCTCGAATGCCTTCTCTAGGTCAAAGAAGACGACCATGGCGTGACGTTGCTCCACATGGCTCAGAAGCGTTGTAATGCATTGAGCCGTGCCCACCCCTTTGGTGAAGCCATAGAGGTTCTCTTGTGGTGGTCCCAGTTTCCACAAAAGTCTTTGGAGAACCATCTTTTCCATGGTCTTCCCCAGGCAGCTCGTCAGGGAGATAGGACGATACTTTACGGGCTCCCTGGGCTTGGGGATAGGCACGATGTCGGCCCTCTTCCAGTTGGACGGAAGTCTTCCACAGGACCAACTGCTGTTTACCACCTGGAGGAGTGCTTCTTCTCCAGCATCCCCCAGGTGTGCAACCATGGAGTACGTCACTAGGTCGCTCCCCGGAGCAGTGTCGGAGGATCTCTTACGTGAGGCTTGCAGCTCATGGATGGTGAATGGCGTGTCCGTGTCACCCGGAGACCCCATGGCAGCTTGTATCCTGGCCTCTCTTGGTTTACGGAGCATGGCCTGCCTCTGCTGCAGCTCGGCGGGTAGCGTGGCTGTGTGCGTGCGTCTGGCAAATTCTTGCGCCAGATTTTCTGCCTCGCACTGTGGTGCACGGGGAGCGCGCCGTGGTGGGGTACGGCTGGTCGCTATGTGGAGTTTCCCCCAAAGTTCCTTTAGCATGGTGGACTCACTAAAGCTTTGGCACCATTCTAGCCACTTCTCGCTACGCACACGTCGAGCTGTCTCCTTGGCCTCTTCGACGGCACTCCGGAGGTTGGCCAGGTTACCAGGGTTGTGGTGTCTACGCCTGATCTTTCGTAGACGGTTGACCCTGTGGTTGGCATCCTTGATCTCTTGGTTGTAGTACCAACCATCACGATGTCTCCTCCTGTTGAGGCCTTTCTTAGGTATTGCCTCCTCTGCCGCTGCATGAATAGCAGAGACCAGTGAGGCCTCCGCATCATCCAACTCACCCATGGCCAGAGCGTCGGTGACGACGCTCTGGCAACATACTTGTTAGGAGAGGCATTTAAATGCAACTCCAGCTTGCCAGATGTCGCCAATAATTTATCTATTTCATTTTATATATAAGAAAAGAAACTGAACTGAGCTGTAATATTTTGTCAATGTGTTACCACCATCATAGAGAATCTTTTGAAATGCTTACCTGTTGGTTGAATGAAATAAGATGATACGATCGCGTGCGTGAATTGAAGTCTTCTTGCTAAAGTGATGAAGCTATTTGTCGAAGATCACTCTTTGTGATCGTATGGTTGGTCAAATTGCCAGATACCTCCATACAAATCGCCAGATATCTCCATAGATATTAATTGCAGTAAACAAAACAAAATGGCTATTGAAATTTTGACTTTATTTCAATATACAGAATGTTTTTTCATGCAATGGGGTTGCCAGAGGTCGCCAAAAATTTACCTATTTTATTTTATATATAAGAAAAGAAACGGAATTGAGCTGTAATATTTGGTCGAAGTGTTACCACCATCATAGAGAAACTTTTGAAATGTTTACCTAAAATTCGTCAATTTTCCATATTTTTTTTTTTTTTTTTTTTTTTTTTTTCCGAGGGCTCCCTTAAAAGAGACAAACTTCCCGTCGCGGTAAACAGTGGGCCGAAGATGGAAAGCCCAGATGAAAGCCCAGAAAGTGACGTCACCTTCGAAGGGGGAGACAAGAAGAACGAGGACACCGCCCAATCACCTCCCCCTACGAAGATCACTCGGGAGAGTTCCATTGGGATTCCATAGCCGAAGAAGCCGCCAAGACCTCACACTTAATAGCCCATATCATCATGTATGCAGGCAATGTAGGCGTTCCAAGCAAACCCCCGTCGGTCCAGATCAAATTAAACTGGACGACGTACTGAGGTCAGAGCACTGGAAGCTCATCATTTTTAGCCCCGAGAATTTACTGCTGGCAATAGTAGTCCAGCCATATTTGTTCTCATTTTCCATTGCAAAAAGAAAAGATGGAAAGTGGCAGATAAAGATCTTGCGACCGAGAACTGCTCCAAATTAGAAGGCCCAAAAAAATAAGAAATAAAAAACAAAATAAAGAATGGAGAAACATAAGCCCATCTAAAAAAAAAAAAAAAAAAAAAAAAAAAAAAAAACTGCCGGCTGTCTTTTAATGAACCCGGGTCGCGGCTGTCTTTTAATGAACCCGGGTGTATGTTTGTCCCCCACTGAACCGGCAAAAAGGGACACGTGTGTAATAAAAGTTTTAACCGTTAAAAAAGGAGGGCAGCAAATCTTACGATTAGATCACCAGGAACAATGCCTTTAGAAACCGAAGCCGACGAAAAGAAGCGTCAAAGACATTTTTGGAAGTGGGTTACAGGTACTCGGAAAATTTCAAAAGCCGCTTTACAAAATGATAAGAGTTTGAGTTGCCGACTACGGAATGAACATGCCCAAACTTTTCGAAGCTTATACCAGGCTGTCAAAAAAAATTGTGTTAAGTAATCTGTGTGGGAATTTCATCGTAAGGTGATTAAGTTTAATGATTCTCTACGAAACAACAAAGATTTTCAATATTCCAATGAAATGTTTGACAGTCTCGAACTTTTTGATGGACAAATTGAAGACAGTGTTTCTGAAGGTTTTATGAAGCATTACTTTGTCGGGTAAAACTGGGCGTAGCCCGGGCGCGAAGCGCCCCGCGAGCGAAGCGAAGCGAGCAGCGCCGCAGGCTAAACACCCAAGCCAGGTGCTTGTAAATTATAAAAAAGAAAATCAGAAAGTGAAAATGAAAACCTAAAGAAAGATACAGAAAGTTTAAAGACCAAAGGGTATACAGAAAGTCTGGTGTATAGCCCTCTCCTGATTTAAATGCCCATAAATAATTTAACTAATTTCGAGGAAAGTGCCCATTCATGGTCGTTTCACCGCTTTGAGGACATCTTTACCCCCGCGCCCTTTATGGGCAACCGCCTCTGTGAACGTGACCTAACCCTGTGGAAAGGCCGCCAAAGAGGTTCATCGCTCTTGGAGACAAATTAGACTGGAAAGGCCACTAAAGAGACACAGATCTCTTGGGGACAAAATCAATGGAAAATATGCTCCTGGGGACTGAAAAAAAAGCCACAGAAGAGGAAGAGAACTCTTTGAAACAAATCGCTGGAAATTATGTTCCAGGAAACTTGAAAAACCAAATATAAAGTGTGACTTTTATTCTCTGAAGAAAAGTGTGATTGTCCACATCAAAACGACTTCCAGAAATGGAGGGGGCTGTCCCTCCACTGGAAAGTAATTAACCGCACTGGAAAGCCCTACAGTCGAACTGAAAGGAGTGTCAAGAGCTGGAAAGTGCTCAACGACACTCCAATCTGACCCAACACGACTGGAAAGCGTTTGCCTGCAGAGGATTGCGTCCTGTCGGACTAGAAAAAAAAAAAAAAAACTCAGCTTCTGGAATATGAAGGCTTCGGGAGGCTACAGAAAAAGAGCTTCTGATTTAAAGCCCAAAGAAACAAAGGAAAAAACGTTTGAAAGCCCATAAGAGCGTTGTAAAAGAGCTCTTTGACTGCGAAGAGGTTTCCCTCAGCTGAATAAGATCGCCTG
>NC_134784.1:1176490-1188990 GCF_046742065.1 Oratosquilla oratoria
CATTTGATATCGATTATAGATCTTATATTCATAGGATTTAATCCTAAGCTAAAGGATAACTTCCTTCTTTCTCTCTCTTTATCTCTCTCTCTTTTCTTTTCTCTCTCCCTCTCTCTTCTCCCTCCCTCTCTCTCTCTCTCTCTCTCTCTCTCTCTCTCTCTCTCTCTCTCTCTCTCACTCTCTCTCTTATCTTCTCTCTCTCTCTCTGTCTCTCTCTTATTCTTCTTCTTCTTCTTCTTCTTCTTCTTACTTTCTCTATTTCCCTTTCACACTCGTTTGCCCATATACATTGTTCTTTATTTCTTTCTTTCATTGTTGTTCCATCCCCCGTTCAATTCATCCTCAATCTCTTGCTATGTCTTCTCCGCCTCCTCTCCTCTCCTCTTCTCCTTATTCTCATCTCTTCCACCTCTTCCTTTTCTTCTGTATTCTCCCTCTCCTCCTCCTCCTTTTTTTCCTCCTCTTTTTCCTCCTCTTTCTCTCCTCTTTCTCCTTTTCGCCTACTCCTTTCTTCTCCTTCTCTCCTCTCTTTTCTCTCTCCTCCCCTATCCATCGACCTCCTCTTCCTTCATCTTCTCTCTCTCTTTTCTCCCTCCTTTTCCTCCTCCCTTGTCTTTTCTCAACTCCTCCTTCTCCTTTTCCTTCTTTCTTCTCCTCCTCCCCTCTCCATCTCTCCTCCTCTTCCTTCATCTTCTCTCTCTCTCCTCCCTCCTTTTCCTCCTCCTTTGTCTTTTTCTCCACCTCCTCTTTCTCATTCTTTTCTCCTTCTTCTTTTCCTCCTCCTCCTCCTCTTTCTCCCCCCCCCCCATCCTCCTATTTCTCTTTCTCTCTTATCTTCTCCTCTTCTTCCTCTTCCACCTCCTCTCTCACATCTCTCCCCTTTTTTTCCCTCCTCTTCTCTCCTCTCTCATCTTTCTTTCTCCTATTCTATACTTTATTTCTCTTTCCTCTTTTTCTCTCTCTCTTCACCCTCCCTCTCTCTTCTCTCTTTCCTTTGATCCCATTCTTTCTCTCTCTCTCTCTCTCTCTCACCCCCCTCTCTCTCCCCCTCTCTCTCCCCCTCTCTCTCCCCCTCTCTCTCCCCCCTCTCCTCTCTCCCCCTCTCTTCCCCCTCTCTCTCCCCCTCTCTCTCTCTCTCTCCCCCTCTCTCTCCCCCTCTCTCTCCCCCATATATCCATATATTATATATCCACCTAATAGCACCAGTTGGATTGGTAAGGACTAGATCGAATCCCCCTCACGCTTCTCGTCATCGTAACTATGTGAATAATTCGCTAGTGGACAGCGACATCAATCATACAATCCATGACCGTCGCGCAGAGGATTCGAACCACTGCCTATAGACCCAAGAGAGTCCACAGCACCCGCCTTTGACCACACGACCACAGACGATCTAAAAAGTGTACTAACTCATAATCTATCCTATTACCGACATTGGGGAGGTTGCTAACTGCCACCCATATTAACCACTTTTTATCATAAACCTAATCGCACGAGTGGTAATGGTAAGGACTATATCGAATCCCCCTCACGCTTCTCGTCATCGTAACTATGTGAATAATTCGCTAGTGGACAGCGACATCAATCATACAATCCATGACCGTCGTGCAGAGGATTCGAACCACTGCCAATAGACCCAAGAGAGTCCACAGAACCCACCATTGACCACACGACCACAGATGATCTAAAAGTGTACTAACTCATAATCTAAACTGATTACCGAGATTGGGGAGGTTGCTAACTGCCACCCATATTAAACCCCTTTTTACAATACACCTAATCGCACCAGTGGGAATGGTAAGGACTAGATCGAATCCCCCTCACGCTTCTCGTCATCGTAACTATGTGAATAATTCGATAGTGGACAGCGACATCAATCATACAATCCATGACCGTCGCGCAGAGGATTCGAACGACCGCCTATAGACTCAAGAGAGTCAACAGCACCGCCTTTGACCACACGACCACAGACGATCTAAAAGTGTACTAACTCATAATCTAACTGATTACCGAGATTGGGGAGGTTGTTAACTGCCACCCATATAAACCCCTTTTTACAATACACCTAATCGCACCAGTGGGAATGGTAAGGACTAGATCGAATCCCCCTCACGCTTCTCGTCATCGTAACTATGTGAATAATTCGCTGGTGGACAGCGACATCAATCATACAATCCATGACCGTCGCGCAGAGGATTCGAACCACTGCCTATACCCAAGAGAGTCCACAGCACCCGCCTTTGACCACACGACCACAGACGATCTAAAAGTGTACTAACTCGTAATCTAACTGATTACCGAGATTGGTGAGGTTTGTACCTGCGAGCCATATAAACCCCTTTTTACAATACACCTAATCGCACCAGTGGGAATGGTAAGGACTAGATCGAATCCCCCTCACGCTTCTCGTCATCGTAACTATGTGAATAATTCGCTAGTGGACAGCGACATCAATCATACAATCCATGACCGTCGCGCAGAGGATTCGAACCACTGCCTATAGACCCAAGAGAGTCCACAGCACCCGCCTTTGACCACACGACCACAGACGATCTAAAAGTGTACGAACTCGTAATCTATCTGATTACCGAGATTGGGGAGGTTGCTGATGTCGCTGTCTACTAGCGAATTATTCACATAGTTACGATGATGGGAAGCGTGAGGGGGATTCGATCTAGTCCTTACCATTCCCACTGGTGCGATTAGGTGTATGGTAAAAAGGGGTTTATATGGGTGCAGTTAGCAACCTCCCCAATCTCGGTAATCAGTTAGATTATGAGTTAGTACACTTTTAGATCGTCTGTGGTCGTGTGGTCAAAGGCGGGTGCTGTGGACTCTCTTGGGTCTATAGGCAGTGGTTCGAATCCTCTGCGCGACGGTCATGGATTGTATGATTGATGTCGCTGTCCACTAGCGAATTATTCACATAGTTACGATGACGAGAAGCGTGAGGGGGATTCGATCTAGTCCTTACCATTCCCACTGGTGCGATTAGGTGTATGGTAAAAAGGGGTTTATATGGGTGGCAGTTAGCAACCTCCCCAATCTCGGTAATCATTTAGATTACGAGTTAGTACTCTTTTGATCATCTGTGGTCGTGTGGTCAAAGGCGGGTGCTGTGGACTCTCTTGGGTCTATAGGCAGTGGTTCGAATCCTCTGCGCGACGGTCATGGATTGTATGATTGATGTCGCTGTCCACTAGCGAATTATTCACATAGTTACGATGACGAGAAGCGTGAGGGGGATTCGATCTAGTCCTTACCATTCCCACTGGTGCGATTAGGTGTATTGTAAAAAAGGGGTTTATATGGGTGGCAGTTAGCAACCTCCCCAATCTCGGTAATCAGTTAGATTACGAGTTAGTACACTTTTAGATCGTCTGTGGTCGTGTGGTCAAAGGCGGGTGCTGTGGACTCTCTTGGGTCTATAGGCAGTGGTTCGAATCCTCTGCGCGACGGTCATGGATTGTATGATTGATGTCGCTGTCCACTAGCGAATTATTCACACAGTTACGATGACGAGAAGCGTGAGGGGGATTCGATCTAGTCCTTACCATTCCCACTGGTGCGATTAGGTGTATTGTAAAAAGGGGTTTATATGGGTGGCAGTTAGCAACCTCCCCAATCTCGGTAATCAGTTAGATTACGAGTTAGTATATTTATATATTTATATATATATATATTTATTTATATATAGATATATATATATAGATATATATATATATATATATCTTTCACTATCTTTCTCCCTCCTCTCTCTCTCTGTCTCTCTCTATCTATATATATATGTGTATATATATATATATATATATATATATATCTCTTTTTCACTATCTCTCCCTCTCTCTCTCTCTCTCTCTCTCTCTCTCTCTCTCTCTCTCTCTCTCTCTCTCTCTCTCTCTCTCTCTCTCTCTCTCTCACTCTGTTGTCTTTTATATTTCATTATTTTGTCTTCTCCGATTACTTTCTTTTATTTGCGATGTCTTAGTCAATTTGCTTCCATAACATCGTTATCCTCCATTTTTTCTCTCTATTCTTCGCTTTCATCTACCCTCCATTCTTCCTCTCCACGTCCATACTCCACTCATTCCCTCACCCCCGCCTTCAATACCCCTCCACAATATCCCTCTCTCTTTTTTCTTCTCTTCTTTTTCATCGTCCTCTCTTCTCTTTCCCTCCTCTCTCTTTCAAGTACATGTTCTGTATATGCTTGAGTTATGTTGAGGAGAGATTAAACGCCATTGTGGCTTCAAAATTAAGTAAAAATATGCATAAAAATACAAAATCTAATTATTCCTTAAAGTCCTTGTGGTGTATATTTGCAAATATTTGTAGTTTCACTCAAATTTCCCCCTCGTAAAATAATAATGATGAAAAAAAAATAATAATAATAATAAGTAAATGAATAAGTAAATAAATGAATAAATGAATAACTTAATAAATCCAGAGTGGAAATATAAATCATAACCACTCACATAGGTGATGTATATGTATACATATATATATAAATATGTATGTGGGTACGTACTGTATGTATGTATGTATATATGTCTGCATATGTGTATGTATGTATGTATGTATGCATGTATATATGTATGTATATATGTGTCTGTGTGTGTGTATGTATGTATGCATGTATGTATATGTACGTACGTATGTATGTATGTATGTATGTATGTATGTATGTATGTATGTATGTATGTATGTATGTATGTACATATGTATGTAGGTATGTGCTATTATATGTATGTAAGTATGTGTGTATGTATGTATATATGTATGTATGTATGTATGTATGTATGTATGTATGAGCTATCATAAGTATGTATGTATGTATTTGTGTATATATGTATGTATGTATGTATGTTTGTATGTATGTATGTATGTATGTATGTATGTATGTATGTATGTAATGTACGTATGTATGTATGTATGTATGTATGTATGTATCTATGAATGTATGTATGTATGTATGTATGTATGTATGCATGTATGTATGTATATATGTTTGTATGTACTATTATATGTATGTATGTATGTATGTATGTGTGTATGTATGTATGTATGTATCTTCTTCAGTAAGCTTACTGAAGAAGACCGTGTATGTATGTATGTATGTATGTATGTATGTATGTATGTATGTATGTATGTATGTATGTATGTATGTATGTATGTATGTATGTATGTATGTATGTATGTATGTATGTAGTCCCCCACTCAGTAAGGTATCTCATCTTCAATTAAAACAACCCGTTCCTTCAGCGCTCACTACTACGCGGTTTCTAAGTCTTAAGTTTTGTGAGTTCAATCTTTGGCCATGGAACCCGTCCTGTTGCGGTCTTGATTCGCAACTCCTTGTTGTTGGTTCTGCTGTCGGGCCCAATTCCTCCTCCTCGACCTTTCCGCCGATGGGTTTTGACGATTGTGGTTCTCGGTCCCTCTAGCTTCTGCCGCCTGTCGATTTTATTCAGCTGAGGGAAACTGGTTCCGCGTCGAAAGGGCTAAAACTACATGCGAGTTGTCTGAAGGGGCTGCGTCTGAATTAAGCCCTTTTTCAGAATTTGTGCTCTTCCAGTGCACATGGCGATTTCCTAGCCCCTCAGGGCATGATGGAAATGGGCTATGAGAAGGTCAGGCTAAGCATATGGCAGTTTCCTAGCTTCTGGGCATAATGCAAATGGACTGAAAAAATAGTCAGTCTCAAAGTGCAAAATGCTTTCCAAGCCTCTCTGGGCTCGTAGAAATTGGGCTGTAAGTACGTCAGGCTAAGCACATGGCCGTTTTCTAGCCTCTGGGCAAGTTTTAAATGGGCTGGAAAAGGTCAAAATCAGAGATAAAAGTCCGTATTACGACGGCGTTTTCTGCCCTTTCGACGTCTCTGTGACCTGAAGAATGAGCTGAAGGGAGGTCACTTTCAGAGATAAAGGTCCTTTTATGGACTTTTCTGCCCTTTGTAGGTCTCTCTGACCTGAAGACTTAAAAGAATGTGACGTCGTATTGTCGTTCCTGCTCAAGGTCGACTGTAGGTTTAGTAATTGTATGAGGTTGTTGATGGTTGGCAGATTGATAATTTTTTTTCTTTTTTTCTGCTATTGTTTCTGGAACTATTGTCGTTTTGTAGTCTATCATTGTTGGTAGATGGTTGGTTCTTGTACTATTGTTATGAGGATTGAATATTTCAATTTCAAAGTGAATATCTGATTGATATCTTTTTAGCATGTGTTTGGTGTACTATTGTCTGGTATGGTGTGGCTGGGTTATAGTTTAAACACCTTTGTCCTCACAGGAAACGGGACAACCGGGTCAATAATTCTTCCCTGGGATCAATTCAGTCCGGTTCTCCCACAGAACCGGAGGCGTTTCTTCAAAATCTTTTATTTTGTCGGGCATTATAGGCTTTGGTATTAGATTTTGAAATTTCAATTTTTCAATCTTCTTCACTGATTTTACGGCGTTCTTATATTTCTCCATTAGAACTCCATGGGCTTTTTTCAAAATCTGCCGAACTTTTATCAGTGGGCTTTCTTGGTTTGGAGCCTCCATACAGTCCTAGACGACTTCAAAGATTAACTCTTCTAGCTTCTTTTGAGACGCTGAATCTCCTTCTGTATATTTAATCTTATTTTCTAATTGATTTAGTTCGACTCTTTTGAGATTGAATGAGGCATAATGCCTCTTGGTAAAGGATCTTTCTAACTTCTTCAAGCTCCTGTTTTGGAGCGTTGAAACATTCTTCGATGACTTCAAATATTAATCTTTCTAGCATCTTTGAGACGCTGAATATCCTTCGGTATAGGTAATCTTATTTTCTAATCTATCTAGTTGGGCTTTTGTAGACTAAATGAGGCATTAGTGCCTCTTGGTACAGGACCTTGCTAACTTCTTTTTCAAGTTCCTGTCTTCTTGATGGGGTAAAAACAGCTCCAGAAGGTCTTGAGCACTGACATGATGGGCAATGAGTTTGTAATAAACATTTCCTTTCAACCTTTCTTCTTTTTAGAAAGTAAGTGTATACGTTATGTAGGGCGTGGGCGAACCGCCCCTACCGACAGAGTATACGTGTAGGGGTACCGCTGGGGCACCAGTGTATACGTTATATATGTGGTTGTGGCCACCGCGAGCCACCAGTGTAACCGTTATGGTAGGTTATATGGTTACGTAGGGAAATCTTAATGCGGCGAGATAGACTCCAAAGCGGGAGTTTTCTTTGTTTATTCAAACAAGAGATTCAGGTTAAACTACAAATGCAATTGCCCCTTTGGGCTAAATACAATAAGTGCCAGGCCTTGACCTAGGGCACGATAGCTCTGACCTCTGGCCGGTAGGTTCGTGACCTACCCAGCCTCTGGCAGTAGGTTCTTCACCTACCCCAGCTCTGGCTACGTGACATGGGTGTTAAACATTTTATAGGAGTGTTAGTGGTTTCAAGCAAGAGTGTTAGTCTTGTTATTCATTGCATGGGGTCTGTTCTATGTAAGAGGGTTAGTCCTTTAATTGGTGGATATTGTTTGGTATATTATATATATATATGTTAGTTTATGCTTAATACACTAGGGCAGTTATAATAAAAAGGATTTATGATAGGTTAGTCTGGTGACACTAGGCATCTATATCTTGTTTGTCTTCAAATGTGCTGCGTTAGGTGTACATGTCGTGGGAAACGCAAGGTAAGCAAGAGGAAGTCTCGCTCTGTTGCAAGCATGTGGATCACGTGCGTGGATACATTGCCTCCCTGACCTTTTTGAGGTACGTCCTCGTACCTTGGGTTAAGGTCGTGACAGTGGGGGATGGCATACATAATTGAATACAATATAGATATGATAATTGTAAGTTGCTAGTGGGTGATATTGATCAACAAAATATGTTTGAATGAGTAAAAAGGGGGGATTTTTACGTATATTATCATATCTTTTTGTGTGTTCAGTAAGCCATGTACAAAAAAATTTACACTAGTATATTCTCTTTTCAATGAGAACAATTTTCACTGTTCACCATACACTTGTTTCTCTGTTCAATGAGAATTTTTTATAATCTCTTTTCTATGAGATATTATTTGGAATGCACTATTTCACTACAGTCATAGCTTACTGAAGACATGACATCCTAATTTTTAGTGTTTGTTTTTGATTATTATTGTTAGTTTGTGTAGAGCTAAAATTCATATTATTATATATGATATTTTATAGACATATAAACTTATACAAGTTTGTTATTTATGAGAATGGTTATTGGTTAAATTTTACATGGGCTGTTATTCTTATGGGCTGATACATATTTATATTTACTTAAGGCAGTTAATTTATTTTATTTTATTTTATTTTATTTTGTATGGTATGGAATGCTTATTCATCCTGTTTGAGTGGGTTGGGTTTTGAGTGTATTATTCCGGGGCTTCACGGTCGGAAGAAAGTAGAGAAGTACTTGTATAGATATTGAAAAGTTTTTATAAGTAAATGATCGTGAGGACCTATCCTATCGAATCGCATGACGTCCTGCGTCCGAAGGAGGAATAATTACTGTAAATTCATAGTTTAAGTGTTAGTTATGTTCATCTTGGGAGTTGTCGTTGTATATTGATTTATCGTAATTTACTATGTTTCGGGTGACTGCCTGGAAGATGTCTTCGCGGTGACATTTTGATATTTTGAGGTCTTACGTTAAAATTGAAAAAATATTTCGTAAAGTTAAAAATTACACTAGTGGATGTTTTGATTATTAGGTTTTGTCTATCGTGGTCTTTGAATTTCTATAATTGTAACTAATAGATAGTTCTACGTGAGCTAATTTACATTTTAAAGAATTGTAATTAAAATGATTATTACATTTCTGTGATACGTGTGTTATGCATATACATCTATGGGAATATACAAAAAAAAAATACAAAATAATTATTTGGTACTTAGGTACGAGTACTGTGGGTCTACGTCTTGAAGTCCGGGAAGCACTGGGTAGGTGCCGTGAGCGGATGTGAACTGTCGTGGTCCAAGTTGTTGACATCGGCTGAGGCCAACATCTCCATTGTCAGCGAATCTTGGTGTGCCAAGGGTGGCGGTGGGTGGAGGGTGAGGTTGTGTGGTTGGGGTGGGTAAGCGAGAATGCTGACCCGATGCGAAGAGCAGGTATGTTAGGCGGGTCCGGGCCTAGCTGCTGTGAAGCTTATGGTCTGGGTGGAAGGGGTGGGGGTGGAGGCTGGTCTAGGCGGGTCTGGGCCTAAGGGCTGCAAGCCTCTGGTGTGGCCGGTCATAGCGAAGCTTCTGGTCTGGGTGGACATGGAGGGGGGGGGGTGGAGGCTGTTTCTCGTCCGGCTTCTGAATTATATAAAAAAAAGGGGGGGAATTAGTGGGAGTCTATGGTTTATACTCACGGAGATTGGTGACGGTAGTTTTGGGTGGCGGACGAGGTTGTCTCTCGGATGTGTCTCGTCGGCCTGGGTCCACTGCTTGAAGGGATAGAGGGGGGTGGGGGTTAGATATGCTTACCGAGGTGCTGAGCTTGCGGATTTCGCGTTGTTCTCGGGTGAATGGAAACCTGTGGTTTTGATTGAAGTTCTATCTCTTGGTTTGGAGTCTTGATGAGGTGCGGTGTAGAGTTGACCGGTTCTTCTATGTCGCTGTAGATATCTGTCTACAGAGACTATGGTAGCGTACTGCCACCAGGTTGGTTCAAAATCGAATGGGTTTCAATTTCACCACCGATTCTAAGATTGATGCAAAGCTGCGATCTTAGAATTCTGACTGTCGTCTCGAAGGGAGGTGGTTGGTGGTGCGCTTGTAGGTAGACGTGTTGCTTGCTTGACGAAGTGATGAGCTAGCTTTCTGATGCGGTTGATGAGAAGTAGACGATGTCTGCTTCGTAGACGATCTCGGTCGTCTGAGCTGCAGGCGCGGCTGATCTGAATAGAATCAAGTGGCTTGAAGGAAGATATGAGAAGTCGAAGATAGACGGTTTCTTCTTTCGTTGCTCCTTCTGAATGTTCTGAATGGTAGGCGTGGCTTGAATTGACTGAAGAATGTATTCGGCCTTCTGTGGTAGGCATGTGTGAAACCAGTGTTTCTTGGTATAAAGTAGGCTTGTATCTTCGGAGGTTGGAATAGAGTACCGCTCGCCAGTTGGATTGGTTGTGTAACCTTTGTAGTATGGCTGATGACGGCGCTTCTATTCAGGACGTGGGAGCACCGCTCGCCACCAGTGTATACGTTATGTAGGGCGTGGGCGAACCGCCGCTGCCGCCAGTGTATCCAGTGTATACGTTATATACGTGGTTGTGGCCACCGCGAGCCACCAGTGTAACCGTTATGGTAGGTTATATGGTTACGTAGGGAAGTCTTAATGCGGCGAGATAGACTCCAAAGCGGGAGTTTTCTTTGTTTATTCAAACAAGAGATTCAGGTTAAACTACAAATGTAATTGCCCCTTTGGGCTAAATACAATAAGTGCCAGGCCTTGACCTAGGGCACGATAGCTCTGATCTCTGGCCGGTAGGTTCGTGACCTACCCAGCCTCTGGCAGTAGGTTCTTCACCTACCCCAGCTCTGGCTACGTGACATGGGTGTTAAACATTTTATAGGAGTGTTAGTGGTTTCAAGCAAGAGTGTTAGTCTTGTTATTCATTGCATGGGGTCTGTTCTATGTAAGAGGGTTAGTCCTATAATTGGTGGATATTGTTTGGTATATTATATATGTTAGTTTATGCTTAATACACTAGGGCAGTTATAATAAAAGGATTTATGATAGGTTAGTCTGGTGACACTAGGCATCTATATCTTGTTTGTCTTCAAATGTGCTGCGTTAGGTGTACATGTCGTGGGAAACGCAAGGTAAGCAAGAGGAAGTCTCGCTCTGTTGCAAGCATGTGGATCACGTGCGTGGTGGGTGATGGTTAGTAAGTGGTAATGGATACAGTAAGAAAATATAAATTTTACTTCAGGACAGACCTGTAGGGACTAGACAAGATGGCCTCTGACTAGGATAGCCCATCTGAATGGAACTGCACTGTATAGGTTTTGTATGTATGTACACATGTACGTGTGTGTGTACGTATATACTTTATATTTGCGTATGTACTATGTATGTACGTATGTACTATGTATGTATGTATCAGTTTGTGTTAGTACGTATGTACTGTATTATGTACCTATGTATTATGTATGTACGAATGTACTGTGTATGTACCAGCGACAAAAAATACACGGAAGTGACGAGCGATTTCGCTCGGGAAAGTTCCAATGTCGCTCTCGCAAATCCAATAGCGGGAGCGATCCCCCCCCCCCCCAAAAAAAAAAAAACGCTCCCGCGGCAAGATTCAACGTTTTTCATGCATTATCCATCATTTGGCAATCCCTGAATCCCATCACCATTGATGAAAGGATCAGAGCAAACACAACTTACCCGTGATCAATCATTGCATTATCAATCGATATCATAAACGCAACGCATCAATCAACTTTAATTTGTTGATGTACGTACATATGTGTACGCGGTATAGCTGCTAGAGTTCAATGGCTTACCTAGCCAAGCATCGTATCAGCTGCATGCGCGCGTATACTAGCCCATTCAACTCCGATGCCAAGATCCTTGTCATTTGGTCAAATAAAACAAAAAAATCATAAAACACCAAAATGTTTGATCAAACACCAGAAAAATATGACGTCAGTCCTCGTGCGGTCAACCGACTGACGTCATATTTTTCTGGTGTTTGATCAATGAGTTTGGTGGTTTATGATTTTTTGTTTTATTTGTCCAAATTACAAAAATCTTGTATCGAAGTTGAATGGGCTAGTACATCTTGACTAGGACTCTGCACGACTATCGTGCTACATAATGTCGCTAGTTCCGAATTGCATGGTACCTGTATGCAGGGAAGTTCATTGGTTGCATGCAGCTAGCTGCCTAATCAACGCTGACTACATGTACAATGCCACCATTACCCAATACCACATCACCGCATGCATACGTACACTGTACATATGCAAACTCGCTCCTACATGAGTAATGGGGTTAGCCTTCCAATAGTTTGAAGGAAATCGAACCTGCAAAAACATGGCTCTGGAAGTATCTAATTGGTTTAAGTGATCATTTGCCATTCCGCACAGTTTTGTATCATCAGCAAATTTGGAAACAGTAGATCTTAGTCTATGGTCTATATCATTTATATATACTATGAATAGAAGTGGCAAGAACGGAACCCTGAGGAACTCCACTTGTAACATTTTCCCATCTAGAAGTTTTTCCATTTAAAACAACTCTTTGTTTTCGACCATTCAACCAATTACTAGTCCAACTTAATAGGCTACCACTTATTCCGTGTAAAGCTAATTTAGTAAGTAGTCTTTCGTGTGGGACGGTATCAAAAGCTTTTGCAAAGTCTAGATATATTAAATCTATATTGTTTCTTTTGTCATAATTCGATATAACTGTGTTGTAGAATTCGAGTAAGTTAGTCACGCAAGAACGTTTCCGTCTGAAACCATGCTGGCTATCATTTATCAAACAGTTACTTT
>NC_134784.1:1193827-1198827 GCF_046742065.1 Oratosquilla oratoria
TTGAGGTATAAAATGAATTAGATACAGATAGATAGATGGTAGATAGAGAGAAAAGAGAGAGAAAGAGAGAGAAAAGAGAGAAGCGAAGGGTGAGGTGAGAGAGAGAATAAGAGAGAAAGTATTGAGAAAGGAGTGAGAGAGGAGAGAGATGAGAGAGAGAGGAGAGAGAGTAGAGAGTGAGAGAGATGAGATGAGGAGTCGAGAGAGAGAGAGAGAGACGCGTTTGTGGGACAGACAGAATAAACAGATAGATAGAGAGAAAGAGGAGAAAAAGTCGGATAGTAAGTTTAGTAAGGACGCGAGGATGAGATGACGAGAGAGAGAGAGTGAGAGTAATAGAGAGGGGGAGGAGGAGAAAGATGTGAGAGAGAGGGAGAGAGAGAGAGAGAGACGAAGGGGATGAGGAGAGAGGAGGTAGAGAGAGGGAAAGAGAGAAAAAGAGATAGCGTGAGTGAGAGAGAGGGAGAGAGGGAGAGAGATGAGAGAGATAGAGAGAGAGAGAGAGAGAGAGAGAGAGAGAGAGGGGGAGAGATAGTTAGGAGAGAGGAGGAGAGAGAGAGTGAGAGAGGAGAGGGGGGGAGAGGGATAGCATTAGATGGATAGATACACCACACACACACACATATATATATATATTATAATATATATAAATATATATGTATGTATATATATATAGATGGATAAATAGATAGATCATAGGAAAATATATAGGGTGGATAGATATATAGATGGATAGGAACATAGATAGACATTAGAAAGAGGAGATTTAGAGGAGGAGATATGGCGAGAGAATGAGAGAGTGAGGATAGCGAGGAATTGAGACGGAGAGAGAGAAAAGACAGACAGATAGACAGGAACAGAAAGAGATAGAGAGCTAGGGAGAGAGAGAGAGAGAGAGAGAGCGAGAGAGAGAGAAGCTGAGAGAGAGAGAGAGAGAGAAGAGAGAGGACCAGATAAAGAGAGAGAGAGAGAGGGGGGGGGGTGGGGTAGGGAGAGACAGAGAGAGAGAGAGTTATCTCCGAGATGAGAGAGAATGAGGATAGATACATAGAGAGAGAGAGAGGATGAGAGAAGGACGAGAGAGGAGAGAGAGAGAGCGATGAGAGTAGAGACGAGAGGGAGAGGAGAGAGAGTGGAGAGAGGAGGGAGAGGAGAGAGTGGAGAGAGATAGAAGGGAGTGAGAGAGAAGAGAGGAGAGAGACGAGGGAGAGAGAAGAGAGAGTAGAGAGAGGATTGAGAGAGAGAGAGGAGAGAGAGAGAGAGAGAGCGAGTGAGAAAGAGAGAGAGAGAGAGAGAGAGAGAGTGAGAGAGAGAGACGACGATGAGAGAGAGAGAGAGAGAGAGAGAGAGAGAGAGAGAGAGACAGAGAGAGAAGGGGGAGGGAGGCAGGGAGAGAGGGAGAGAAAGAGAAGAAGAGATAGAGATACAGATAGATAGATAGATAGATAGATAGATAGACAGACAGATAGTTAGATAGATAGATAAGAAGATTAGAGAAAAGAGGTGGCAGGGTGAAAGGGGCAGGAGAGGGAAGGAAAGGTGAGTGAGAGAGTTAAGATTGATAGGTAGATAGTTAGATAGATAGAGAGAGAGAGAGGACGAGAAGAGAGAAGAGGGAGGAGGAGAGGTGATAGAGGGAGAGAGAGAGGAGGAGAGCGAGAAAGGGAGAGCTAGAGAAAGAAGTAGTAGAGATAGATAGATAGATAGATAGATAGATAGATAGATAGATAGATTGATAGATAGATAGATAGATAGATATGATAGATAGATAGTGTCAGGAAAGAGAGAGGAGAGAAAGAGAGAGAGAGGAGAGAGAGAGAGATGAGAAGAGGAGAGAGAGAGAGTGATTGACGAGAGGACGGGAGAGAGAGTGGGTGAGAGATGAGAGGACGAGAGAGAGAGAGAGTGAGTGAGAGAGAAGAGAGAATGAGAGGAACATAAGAACATAACATAAGAAATAAAGGAGACTGCAAAAGACATATAAGGCCCTACACTAGGCAGCTCCGTATCCATCACCACCTGATCATCCCCATCCATTAAAGTTGTCTAATCGTTTTTTTTTTTAAAACAAACGATAGTTTCGGCGCTTTAATACATGGTTACTAAGTTTATATTCCATTCATCGACCCACCCTATTAGTAAACCATATTCTTGCCTATTTCCTTCTTAAATATTAATTTGTCCCAGTTTCGTACCTTTATACTGGCGAGTCCTGCCCTGTTGTTTTATTATGATTGACCCTTGTTTGCATCACCCTTTGTTATAGCCTTGGTATCCTACTTGATAACACTTCTATTTAGATCCCCCCCGCACTCTGCGTCTTTCCAGAGGCAGTGTAAAGTTTAGGTGCCTAAGCCTCTCTTCGTAAGGCAAATTTCCGAGTCCTTGTATCATTTTGGTCATTCTTCTCTGTAATGATTCTAATGTATTTAAGTCCATTGTGTAGGAGGGAGTCCAAAACTGTACCGCATAGTTCAAGGATGGGTCTTCTAACTATCGCTAGGTAGGTAGTTTAATAATTACCTCTGCACTTCTATTCGTTACCGTCCATAGCAATGAAGCATAATGCTCTGTTAGCTGTATTTCTGGCGCTAAATACACTGCTTCCTGGTTTTAAGGTCCGGACTCACCAGAACTCTCCAAGAGTCCCTCTCGCACTCAGATTTTTCTAAACACGGGTTATCTAAGTTGTATCTATTTTCGGGGTTGTGTAGACCTACGTTTAGCACGCTACACTTAGAGATATTGAAATTCATTTGCCACTTCACCGACCATGTTAAACGAGCTTATTACGGTCATCCTGCAGAATCTGGGGCGTTCGCTCTCCTGACCTTAAGTAGGCGTCCTATTTTAAGTGTCGTCCGCAAACTTACTAACATCACTATTTTACCCTTCGTCTAAGTCGTTTTAGTATACATAATGAACAACAAGGGACCCCAAAACCGAGCCCTGGGGAACCCCGCTAGTAACATTGCCCCACCTAGATTCTATTTCCTTTATGGTGGACCCGTTGCGATTCTTGTTACTAATCCAACGCTCTAATCCATTTCTAACACTTTTCCTCCTATGCCATGGGCTTTGATTTTATTTAGTAGTCTCTGACGTGGCTCTTTTGTCGAACGCTTTGCTAAAGTCAAGGTAAAATAACATCGTATTTTTCATTGTTGTCTGCCGCCGAATATATACTGTAGTGTAAAAGGATAGAAGATTAGTCACCACATGACTTACCCTTGGACGAAACCTTGGCTTCGTGAAACAACGAATTAATTTATGCCCTTCAATGTGTTCTATGAGTCTATTTACTTATTATTGATTCAAGGCATTTTTACTATAACCGATGTCAAACTGTTTGGCCCGTAGTTGCATATAGACGATCTTTCTCCCTTCTTAAAAACATGAACATCGTTTGACTGCCTCCCAAGCTTTTGGAACAGAACCAGTGTCTACCGATTTTTTTGGAATATTTCAGTTATACTGGTCGCAGATTTCAATTTTACACTCTTTAAGCATTCTTGGAAAAATTTCGTCTGGACCGGGAGATAGATTTGTTGCTTTAAGTCTGTCAATCTGCTTGACTACTTCCTCTTTACTAATGCTGATTGTAGTTAGACTACTTTCTTCATCTCCTCTGAAAATCGGATCGCAGTCAGGTACTTTATCTAACCTCTCATCTAGTGAAATACCGATAGAAAATAATTGTAAAACTCCTCACTCATTTTTTTTTCCGATTCAATTCATGACAATTTTCATTGTTTTTAATTGGTCCTATTCTTTCTTTTATTTTTTGTTCTATAGAGGTGAAAAGAAACCCTATGGGTTGGATTTTGCTATTGTCGATGGCATACCTTGATTTCATAATTTACGTTTCGCTGACCGTGTATTCCTTTTAACCAGCTTTGCCATTTCGTTATATCTTGATCTAAGGTGTGATTCCCAGTTTTTCATTTTTTACGTAAAGTTCCTCTTTTCATTCCGATCTCATGTTTCAATCTGTCCGTCATCCATCTTGGAGTATTACTATTTTTCCGTATTGACATTAGGGGGATACTGTATTTTGTGCATTAATAATTAGATCAGTTAGATTGTTATACATGTCATTTAAAATTACTGACCTGACCTGCCTGGGCCCTCGCCCCCAATTGACCTGCCCTGAGGTAATGCGTAGAGTTCCCTCTTTGACCCAGACCGTGACCTCTAAGGTATGCTTCTTACCGTCCATTGACCCACACCTTGACTAGCCCCGCAACGAGAATCAAGAAGGGTCACTCTGTAACGTCCGCCTGGCTTTTCGTATTCAATTTCAAATAGGTTTTTATATTGTCAAAAGTTTTGCTTGCCTGAAGTCTTCTGGTACCTTGAACGTTTTATTCGTTAACTTTTTATTTTTTCCAAAATAACATTAAATCTTATTTCTTGATGATGCTTCGCTAAAAGCCTAGACTATCTCCCACTACTACGCTGCTAATTTGGTGCTCATTATTTGAGTGTTAGAATTAAGTCCAGGGTATTTTGTCACCTCGTAGGATTCGGTAATCATTTGTTTTAGGAAATTTATCCTGCACTACATCTAGGAATTTCTTCGCTTCTTGATTCTCCTATTAAAGTTTCCCAGTCAATGTTTCTTTAGATTAAAATTCTCCCATGATTACAACGTTTTTGTACTGGGACGCTCTGTGAATTTCATGAATCAGGGAAATCAGTCTGCTCAATGCTGAGGTTAGGATGGTCTATACAAGACGCCCAATATTAAGCTTTCTTATTCTTGCCATATAATCTCTACCCAAATAGATTCCGTTCAGTCCTCTTCCTTAATCGAATTGTTGACAATACAGTTTAAAGTATTTTTAACGAAAAGTGCTACACCTCCCTCCCATTCCTGCCGAACCCCTATCCTTATGAAAAAAACTATATATCCTTTCTTATTTCGTTTTCCGGAAGAAAATGTTTATCAGCCATGTTGATCCCAGGATTCAGTAATAGCTATAATATCGAAATTTTCT
>NC_134784.1:1203827-1218827 GCF_046742065.1 Oratosquilla oratoria
CTCCTCCTCCTCCTCCTCCTCCTCCTCCTCCTCCTCCTCCTCCTCCTCCTGTCCTCCTTTTATTCCTTCTCCGTCACCTCCTATTGTCCTTCTATCTCCTCCTCCTCCTCCTCCTATCCTCCTTGTCTTCCTCCTCCTATCTTCCTTGTTCTCCTCCTCTTTCTCATTTATCCTCCTCCTTCTTCTATCTTCCTCCTCCTCCTCCTCCTCCGGTCCTCTTCCTACTCCTATCCTGCTCCTCCACTTTTTCCTCCTCCTTCTCTTCTTATCCTCTTCCCCCTCCTCCTCCTCCTCCTCCTCCTCCTCCTCTTCCTCCTCCTCCTCCTTTTCTCCCCCTCCACCTCATATCTTCCTCTATCCCCTCCTAATCTCCATCTCCTCCTCCTCCTGTCCTCGTATCCTCATCCTACTCCTCCTACCCTCTTCCTCCTCCTGCTCCTCCTCTTTCTATCCTTCTCCCCTTGCAATCCTCCTCCTTTTCCTCCTTATCCTCTACCTCCTATCCTCCACCTCCTTCTATCCTTCTCTTCCTCCTTCTATCCTTCTCCTCTCCCTATCTTCCTCCTATTTTACTCCTCCTACTTCTATCCTCCTATCCTTTCTATTATCCTCCTCTTGTTCCTCCTATCCTCCTCCCCCTATCCTCTTGCCCTCCTCCCCTATCCTCCTATTCCTCCTCCTCCACCCCCTCTTCCTCCACCTCCTACTCCCTCTATCCTCCTATCCTTCTCCTTCTATCCCCTCCTCTTCCTACTATCCTACTATCCTCCTCTAAATGTTATTATCATCCTATCCTACTTCTCCTACTATCCTCCTCCTCCTGCTGTCCTACTCCTACTCTTCCTCCTCCTCCATTTCTCCTCTTCTTCCTCCTCCTCGTACTCTTTATCCTCTTCCTTCTATCCTCTTCTTCCTGCTCCCTTTATCCTCCTCCTCCTCCTTCTCCTAGTCTCCTCCTCCTGCTCCTCCTTCTCTTCCTTTTCCTATCCTCTTCCCCTTCTCCTACTTCTCCTATCCTTCTTCTCTACCTCCTTTTGTATTCCTCTTACGACTCCTCCTCGTCCTATTCTTCCTATCCTCCTCCTCTTGCTCTTCCTGGTCCTCCCTCTCCTCATCGTCCACCTCTTCCTCCTGTTTCCTTCTTCCAGGGGTCTCCTCCGGTGAGGTGGTGGGGGACCCTTGGCCTCCTTCCTTCACTAAATCGGGCGCCTTCCTAAAGCCACTCATACGTCCAACCGCAGATTCTGATTTTTATTTTACTGAAGAACTTTTCTGTGACACTCTAGTGGCCGAAAACAAAATCTCTTAACCCTATCACTGCCGGAGGCGACTTTTAGGTTCTTTCTTTGGCCTCCGCCAGGCGATCTTATTCAGCTGAGGGAAACCTCTTCGCAGTCAAAGAGCTCTTTTGCAACGTTCTTATGGGCTTTCAAACGTTTTTTCTGTTTTTTGGGGATTTAAATTATAATCTCTTTTCTTCTGTAGCCTCCCGAAGCCTTCATAGTCCAGACGTAATTTTTCTTTTTTATCTAGTCCGACAGGACGCAATCCTCTGTAGGCAGACATTTTCCAGTTGTGCTGGGTCAGCTTGGAGTGTCGATAAGCAGTTTCTAGCTGTTGACACTCTTTCCAGTTCGATTTTCGTGCTTCCCAATGCAGTTAAATACTTTCCAGTGGAGGAACAGCCTTCTCCATTTCTGGAAGTCGTTTTCATGTGGGCAATCACACTTTTCAAAAAATAAAGACTGCACTTTCTGTTGGGCTTTCCATTCTCCTGGAACACAATTTCCAGAAACTTGTTCCCAAAAGTTCTCTTCCTCTTCTGTGGCTTTTCTAGTCGCCAGGAGCACAATTCTCTATTGATTATATCCCCAAGAGATCTGTGTCTCTTTTGTGGCCTTTCCAGTTCCATGGAACACATTCTATACTGATTTGTCTCCAAGAGTTATGAACCTCCTTGGCGGACTTTCCACAGGATGAGGTCACGTTAACAGAGGCGGTTGCCCATGGGGGGCGGGGTAAAGATGCCCTCGAAGCGGTGAACTTATCCACGAATGGGCACTTTCTTCGAAATTAGTTGAAATTTCTTTGTGGACATTTAAGTCTGGAGTGGGCTAATACACCAGACTTTCCGTATATCTTTTGGGCTTTACACTTTCTGTATCTTTCTTTGGGTTTTCATTTTCACTTTCTGATTTTCTTTTTTATACTTTACAAGCACCTGGCTTCGCCAGCCACAGCTGCGCCGTGGGTGCTTGGCCTGCGGCGCTGCTTGCTTCGCTTCGCGCCCGGGCTACGCCCAGTTTTACCCGACAAAGTAATGCTTCATAAAACCTTCAGAAACACCGTTTTCAATTTGTCCATAAAAAAGTTCAAGACTGTCAAACATTTCATCGGAATATTGAAAAATTTGTTGTTTCGTAGAGAATCATTGAACTTAATCACCTTTCGATGAAATTCCCGCACAGATTCCTTAACACAAAATTTTTTGACCGCCTGGTATAAGCTTCGAAAATTTTGGTGTTCATTCCGTAGTCGGCAACTCAAACTCTTATCATTTTGTAAAGCGGGTTTTAAAATTTTCCGAGTACCTGTAACCCACTTCCAAAAATGTCATTGACGCTTATTTTTATCGGCTTCGGTTTCTAAAGGCATTGTTCCTGGTGATCTAATCGTAAGATTTGTTGCCCTCCTTTTCTAATTTGGTGAATTCAGCAACAGAAAATGAGCAAGATGTCGTCTTCCAGAAGGTTTTGCGTAAATTCTCCAAATGTGTTTTGTCACGTTTGTGGAGAATACACTGCCTGAAAATCGGAAAAACATTACGGACTTTGTTGAAAGAGCTTATATGGCATATTTTGGGGTCAAGCTGGGAGACCAAGATAAATACTGGGCACCGCATAGTATTTGCAAACAATGTACAGAGCATATGCGACAGTGGACTAAAGGGACAAGGAAAAGTATGAGAATCGCTGTACCAATGGTGTGGCGGGAGCCCAAAAATCACCTAGACGACTGCTACTTTTGTGCCCTAAATTTGAAGGGTATTAACAGGAAAAACCGACAAACGCTTGTCTATCCTAATCTTGCCTCAGCTATCAGACCGGTTCCACACAATGAAGAGCTTCCTATTCCTGTCTTCAGTGTCTTGCCTCAGATAACTTTGCCCTCAACTGAAGAAATCTCATCACCTGAAGATGACACTGGAGACGAAGACTTTTCAGGTACGACTTTACCTCAGCTTTTCTCCCAGGAGGAGCTGAATGATCTAGTTCGTGACTTGAACTCCCAAAAAACTCAGCAGAACTGTTGGCTTCCCGACTGAAAGAAAAGAATCTTCTAGAGAATGGTGTCCGTATAACCTTTTATCGGAGTCGGCATGAAGAGTTCCTTTCTTTCTTTATAAAAGAGGGAGAGTTGGTTTATTGCAGAGATATTAGTGGGCTTCTTAAAAAACTTGGTATTGAGGAATATAAACCAGATGAAAGGCGTCTTTTCATAGACAGCTCTAAGCGTAGTTTAAAAAGTGCATTGTTGCACAACGGGAATTTGTATGGCTCTGTCCCACTTGCCCACTCAACAACTTTTACGGAAAAATATGAAGAAATTAAGTTAGTTTTAAAGAAGATACGGTACCATGATCATAAATGGGTCATCTGTGTTGACTTGAAGATGGTGAATTTTCTCATGGGACAGCAATCTGGTTATACCAAATACCCATGCTTTCTTTGCATGTGGGACAGCAGAGACCGAGTAAACCACTATGTTAAGAAAGACTGGCCGCCTCGAACAAATATGGTTCCATGTAGAGCTGTCAATATATTGGAAGAACCTTTAGTTGAGCGAGATAAGATCATTTTCCCCCCTTTGCACATCAAACTCGGACTGATCAAGCAGGTCGTCAAAGCTCTTGACAAAAATGGGGAGTGTTTCAAATATATCTGCTATGTATTTCCAGAACTGACGATTGGAAAACTGAAAGCAGGGATTTTTGATGGACCACAAATACGTAAGCTCTTGAAGGATACAAACTTCATGAAAACGATGAGTGAACCTGAAGCATCAGCATGGCGCGCATTTGTTGAAGTAGTGCAAAATTTCCTTGGGAACCACAAAAGTGACAACTATAAGGATCTTGTTGCCAACTTAATATCAACTTTTGGTGAAATTGGTGCAAATATGAGCATCAAAATGCATTTTCTTTTCAGTCACCTTGATCGTTTTCCTGAAAATCTCGGAGATGTTAGCGATGAACAAGGCGAACGATTTCATCTGGACATCAAGGAGATGTAAACTCGGTACCAAGGACGTTGGGACTCTGTGATGATGGCAGACTACTGCTGGTGTTTAAAACGAGATTTACCAGCGGCTCAACATTCACGGCGCACAAAGAAATGTAAATTTATTCCTTGAATTTTCTGCCATAAAGCTTTTATATTATTTTTATATTTGTGCTCTTTCCTGTATAATGGCCCCGCTATTTCTTCCTATGTTTTGCTCATGTATGAATAAAATACTTTGTTAAGGAAACAGTCTTGTTTAATTCCAAAAGCAACCAAATATCAATTGTCGTATACTGTTCGAGAAGATTTTATGATGATTTTTATCACCCAACGTAACTAAAATGGAAATAAGAAGAGTCAAAAAACTAGATCTGATAGGGAAAAACTGAATTCATTTTTTAATTTAGCAGGCAAAACCACATAAGAATTCGCTAAAATATCTCAAACACCAGGAAAAATTTTTGTTGTTGTTGCCCAGTGTAATAAGTGGGAGTGGGATTGGGAGTGGGATGACGAGACGTGCCATAACATAAGCATAATTAAGGAGGCGCTCTTTATTTAATTTCTTGAGAACGCCTGTATCTAGTTTACTTTCCTTCGAGAGAGCACGAGGACCGCACAAAACTGGTAAGTCTTAAGTTAATATTAACCTGCTTTAAAAAGATCGTGATATGACATGTTAACAATGGGTTGAAGATACACTTCCAGAGCAGAATGAATGCATATTTTGGTAGACAGAAAAATACATTATGGTACAGCATGGACAATTATATGTTGCGCTGAGTAGAGTTAAGCAAAGGGAAATATTAAAGTGGTTTTAAATTATTCAAATTGTACAAAGAATGCTGTAAATATAAGAGCATTGTATTAATAAAGATTTTATTGACCATTGTATTAACAACGTATCATTTAAAATTTTATTTGACCCAACGGGGCACGGGTTGTCTAGCATATGTATGTATATATGCATATATATATATATATATATATATATATATATATATATATATATATAATATATATATATATATATATGTGTGTGTGTGTGTGTGTGTGTGTGTGTGTGTGTGTGTGTGTGTGTGTGTGTGTGTGTGTGTGTGTGTGTGTGTGTGTGTGTGTATACATATTATGTATATATACATATGTATATATATATATATATATATATATATATATATATATATATATATATATATATATATATATGCAAAGTAGACCATTTGGAAAAAGAAACTAACGAAGGAGAACGCTTTCGTATATTACATCTTCAGTGCAAAAAGTACTATGTACTTTTTGCACTGAAAATGTAATATACGAAAGCGCTCTGCTTCGTTAGTTTCTTTATATATATATATATATATATATACACACACACACACACACACACACACACATATATATATATATACATATATGTATATATATATTATATATATACATATATCATATATATATATATATATATATATGCTAATAAGAACACGGGTACGTGTGTTCACTTATGCAAAGTAAACCAGTTGGAAAAAGAAACTAACAAAGCAGAGCGCTTTCGTATATTACATCTTTAGTGCAAAAAGTACATAGTACTTTTTACACTGAAGATGTAATATCTTATTAGCATATATGTATATATACACACACATATATATGTATATATATATATATATTCAGTATATATATATATATATATATATATATATATATATATACATATGTATATATATATATATACGCACATATACAGTCAACTCTAAACGCAAGGATTACGTTCCTGGAGACCTCGTGTTAATCAAAATCGCGTTAGTTAAACATATTCCCATACGAAATAATAGTAATAGGATTGTTAGGGTCCTGGACACTGGGAAAGTCTTGTCTATTTTAGGATTTTGTTACTCTGAACTTGAACAAACACATTATTAATACATTTGTAGGTTACAGAAACAACAAAAACACACATTCTTTGTATTTATTTGTAGTACACAGTTATTCATGAAGCGAAGAAATTCCTAGATGAGGTACAGGATAATTTCCTAAAACAAGTGATTTCCGATCCTACGAGGGGACAAAATACCCTGGACTTAATTTTAACAAATAATGAGCGCCAAATTAGCAGCGTAATAGTGGGAGATAGTCTAGGCTCTAGCGATCATCAAGAAATAAGATTTAATGTTATTTGGGAAAAATGAAAAAGCACGAATAACGTTCAAGTACCAGACTTCAGGAAAGCAAACTTTGACAATATAAAAACCTATTTGAAATTGAATACGAAATGTCATGCGGACGTTTCAGACATTGTCGTTTCTCGTAGCGGGGCTGAGAGTCAGGTCGGTACCAAGAGCGGGGTCACGGAGGATAATATGCATACCTTAGGTCAGGTCATTTGGGGGCGAGGGCCCAACAGTCAGGTCAGCGATATAGAAGCATTGTATAGCAATCTAACTGATCTAATTACAAAGGATTACAAAGGCGGAGCATGCCGACAGGAGACCTTTTGGTCCATATCTAGGTCGGATGCGAAAAAAAGTCATAATAATAAAATAAATAAAAATTATAATAATGTAAATAACAAATAAAATACATAAATAAATGCATAGGTATAGTTAAATAATAAACAAACAGGTAAATAGTAAATAATAATAAACTAACATATAACTAATAGTAAATGAAAATCAGACAGACAAATAATAACAAAACAAAAACAAACAATATAAAATACATTATAATCATTACAGCATCTTGCTTAGGTGTTTATCTAAATGATTCTTAAAGCTTCGAACTGAACTCCATTGCACTACCTGTGCAGGAAGTTTATTTCATTCATTAACTACATAAGAACATAAGAACATAAGAAATAAAGGAGACTGCAAAAGACCATAAGGCCTACACTAGGCAGCTCCGTATCCATCACCACCTGTCATCCCCATCCATAAAGTTGTCTAATCGTTTTTTAAAACAACTGATAGTTTCAGCGCTTACTACATGGTTACTAAGTTTATTCCATTCATCGACCACCCTATTAGTAAACCAATTCTTGCCTATTTCCTTCTTAAATCTAAATCTGTCCAGTTTATACCCATTACTGCGAGTCCTGCCCTGTTGTTTTATTATGATGACCTTGTTTGCATCACCCTTGTTATAGCCTTTGATCCACGGTTGGCAAAGTTGTTTCTACCTACTTCCAAATTGAATCTATTTCCGGACACTTTGAGACCATTGTTTCTTGTCTGATTCTCATTCAATGTGAAAATTTGGTCACTTTTGATGTTGTCAATTCCCTTTAAAATCTTAAAGACCTGTATCAAGTCACCTCTGAGTCTACGCTTTTTTAGGGAAAACAGATTCATGTTTTAGTCGATTTTCGTATGATTTATTTTTGATATTTGGAATCAGTTTTGTGGCTCGCCGTTGTACTTTTTCCAATCTGTCAATGTCTTTAATGAGATTCAGTGACCATACGGAAACAGCATATTCCAAATGTGGACGAACGAACGATTTATAGCTTGTTAATTAGCGATGGACTTTTGAAATCAAAAGATCGCGCAATCAGTCCTAGAATCTTATTTGCTTTCTCAGAGGCTGAAATACACTGCTTGGATGATTTGAGGTCGTTACTGATAATTACGCTGAGATCTTTTTCTTTATCCACTTTTGTTAACGAATTTCCAAATAACTTGTAATCGTACTTACTGTTATTTTTACCTATGTGCATTACCTTGCATTTACTTGTGTTAAATTTCATTAGCCACTTTTCAGACCATTGCTGTAATTAATGCACAAAACACATTTATCCCCCTTAAGTCAATACGGGAAAATAGTAATACTCCCAAATGGATGACGGACAGATTGAAACATGAGATCGGAATGAAAAGAGGACTTTACATAAAAATAAAAAACGGGGAATCACACCTTAGATCAAGATATAACGAAATGGCAAAGCTGGTTAAAAGGAATACACGTACAGCGAAACGTAATTATGAAAGCAGGGTGGCCAGTCAAGCAAAATTTAACCCAAAGGGTTTCTTTCACCTCTATAGAACAAAAAATAAAGAATAGGACCAATTAAAAACGATGAAAATGACATGATAGAATCGGAGGAAAAAATGAGTGAGGAGTTTAACAATTATTTTCTATCGGTGTTTACTAATGAAATGTTAGATAAAGTACCTGACTGCGATCCGATTTACAGAGGGGATTAAGAAAGTAGTCTATCTAATATCAGCATTAGTAAAGAAGAAGTAGTCAAGCAGATTGACAGACAAAAGCTACAAAATCTCCGGGTTCAGACAAAATTTTTCAAAGAATGCTTAAGGAGTGTAAATTTGAAATCTGCGACCAGTTAACTGAAATATTCAATAAATCGGTAGACACTGGTTTTGTGCCAACTACTTGGAGGCAGGCAAACGTTGTTCCTATTTTTAAGAAGGGATATAGATCGTCCATATGCAACTACAGGCCAATCAGTTTGACATTGGTTATAAGAAAAATGCTTGAATCAATAATAGTAAATAGACTCAGAGAACACATTGAAGGGCATAATTTAATTCGTGATTCACAGCATGGTTTCTCCAAGGGTAAGTCATGTGTGACTTATCTTCTATCCTTTTACACTAAAGTATATAAGGCGTCAGATAACAATGAAAATTACGATGATATTTACCTTGACTTTAGCAAAGCGTTCGACAAGGTGCCTCACCAGAGACTACTAAATAAAATCAAAGCCCATGCCATAGGAGGAAAAGTGTTACAATGGATTAGAGCTTGGATTAGTAACAGAAAACAGCGGGTCACCATAAATGGAATTAAATCTAGGTGGGGCATTGTTACTAGCGGGGTCCCCCAGGGCTCGGTTTTGGGTCCCTTGTTCATTATGTACATAAACGACTTAGACGACGGGATAAATAGTGATGTTAGTAAGTTTGCGGACGACACTGAAATAGGACACCTAATTAGGTCAGGAGACTACGCAGAGATTCTGCAGGATGATCTTAATAAATTATTAACATGGTCGGAGAAATGGCAAATGAACTTCAATATCTCTAAGTGTAGCGTGTTAAACGTAGGGCTACACAACCCCAAAAATAGATACATCTTAGATAACACGTTTTTAGAAAAATCTGAGTGCGAGAGGGACTTGGGAGTTCTGGTGAGTCCGGACCCTAAAACCAGGAAGCAGTGCATTAGCGTCAGAAATAAAGCTAACAGTGCATTAGGTTTCATTGCTAGGACGATAACGAATAGAAGTGCAGAGGTAATTACTAAACTCTATCTAGCGATAGTTAGACCCATCCTTGACTATGCGGTACAGTTTTGGTCTCCGTCCTACAGAATGGACATAAATTCACTAGAATCAGTACAGAGAAGAATGACCAAAATGATACATGGACTCGGAAATTTGCCTTACGAAGAGAGGCTTAGGCACCTAAACTTACACTCTCTGGAAAGACGCAGAGTGCGGGGTGATCTAATAGAAGTATTCAAGTGGATCAAAAGCTATAACAAGGGAGATGCAAACAAGGTCATCATAATAAAACAACAGTAATGGGTATAAACTGGACAAATTTAGATTTAAGAAGGAAATAGGCAAGAATTGGTTTACTAATAGGGTGGTCGATGAATGGAATGAACTTAGTAACCATGTAGTAAGCGCTGAAACTATCAGTTGTTTTAAAGGACGATTAGACAACTTTATGGATGAGAACGACAGGTGGTGATGGATACGGAGCTGCCTAGTGTAGGCCTTATGGTCTTTTGCAGTCTCCTTTATTCTTATGTTCTTATTTTCATTTTATGTGCGCACTCGTCACCAGCCGCTCTCGTCACCAGCCACTCTCGTCACCAGCCGCTCTCGTCACCAGCCGTTCTCGTCACCAGCCGTTCTCGTCACCAGCCACTCTCGTCACTAGCAGCTCTCGTCACCAGCAGCTCTCGTCACCAGCCCCTCTCGTCACCAGCCCCTCTCGTCACCAGCCGCTCTCGTCACCAGCCACTCTCGTCACCAGCCGCTCTCGTCACCAGCCACTCTCCTTCCATTTTCTTTTCAATTGTGAGTCTTGATTTCTTAGGAGCACTTTCCTGTGATGTGGAGGGACGCTTGGGTGCCATAGGAGAGTGAACTTGTACGCAGACACTTCCCCTCTCAGTGCTCTTACCGCCAAATTGTCGTGTTATTTAAAACAATCCTTAAAAATTAACTCGTGTTAAATCGAAAACGCGTTAGTTAAACTCATGTTAATTGAGAATTGACTGTATATATATATATATATATATATATATATATATATATATATATATATATATATATATATATATGTAAGTAACACACAAGAAACCAGCGGCGGCACCAAGAATTTTTAGTTGGGGAGGCTAGGGGGTGGGGGCTGAGCAAATTTTCGGGGTGGCTTATAGTACTACAGTTTCCGCGTTAGCGCCAATCCGAAAGGCGTAGTCCAAGGTCCGGCATGGGGTCAAAGGGGCCTTCCTAGGGTCCTTGGTGGGGTCCAGGGGCACCGCCCTGACGGGAGATCTGCTAGGGTTTTTTGTTAGGGGCTGAGGAGGGACTTGATATGTTGACGAGGGGGTGATCTCAGAAAATAAACTCAGATGATGATCATTCACGAACATCTGAACATGGGAGGCATACCATGCTGTTTTGATCCCGGTAAAAAAGTTGATTTTCTAACCTCACTTATCCATTGTTCGAGTGAGGTATATCGAGTTTCCAACCCCACTGCTGGAGGTCTATTATCATCACTTCACCGAGCTGCTATTCCACTTAGGTTGCAAAAAATGACACAGTACTTTGGGCAGGATTGTAATCACAACCCCCTCTACATGCTCTGCATGCTGTGACTAGGGTTTCTTGAGCTGGATTAAATGTCTATGAATGTGGTATTGTTGTCTGTCAATCATCAAATTATGCAATTGGGCAAAGAAGGAAACCAAGTGTATATTTTTACCATTGACCAATTCATCATGCAGTACATACCATAGGAAATTCAGGGCCAATGTGGAAATTCAAAAGCTTCTTGTATAGTATTGTGGGCCCTGGCATCTAATCACCCTTTTAACCCATGTGGCATATACGACTGTGCAAATTGCTTCATGAAACATTACTTGAAGTAGGCTATATTTCTTCAATTGTCGAATGAACAAAAATTGAAATAAAAACAAAAACAAAAAGGTTTTACGGTTTGTAAAACATTTATATGAATGAAAATGAAATTCATATATAGCTGAACAAACACTTTTGAAACATAAGCACTTCCCTAAAAACTATTTACATATTTCGATAACAGAAATATAATCCTCTTGCTAAACTTAATTGCAAGTTGTTCCTTAAGAATAGCTTTAAAAACATATAGAAATACATGTTTTCTTCATTCAGTGTCCTTCATATGAAAATGCCAGTAAGTCCTTGATGTTTTGATATTTCATGGATTTCAACCATAAACAGAAAGTTAAAAAAAAAAAAAGAGAAACTCACGGTGATATATCTCAGGAAATACATCGTTCCACCTACTTTAAAGTAATACGCCTATTCCTATGGTTGGCAGTAAATGCATCGATGATCATATCCCTGTCTAACTTCTTTGCTCTTTGGGAATTGATGTTTAATACTCCAAGATTACTGGTACGTTTGTCACCGCTACTGTTGCGCAAGTAGGTTTTCAATTGTTTTAGGCACGAAAAGCTTCTTTCACATGATGCTGAGTTAACTGGAAGAGTAACACTAATACGCACTAGCTTATACAAATCTAGGAATGTATCTTTGTACGGTTGGAGCATGATGGAAAGTTGCATAGGTGTGTACACTTCCATTCCCTGCTCCTGCTTTCTGGCAATCAAACCTCTTAGTTGGTGCAGCTCTACGGATAGATCTTTGTCCTCCACCCCGTAATTTGCAGCCATTCCTGATAGCTTTTCCTTGTTCAAAAAGGTTGGATGATTGGGATTGAGGGCAGATACTCCAAAAAGTACCTGACATGCATCGCCGGAAAACCTTCTTCTCAACTCACGGAGAAACTTGTCTGTCACGGAGTAGTAAATCCGTCTCTTGGTAACATCGGAGTCATTTGAATCATCATGTTGTCCTATGCCGGATGTTATGACAAACTCATCCAAGTATCGTGGGGCTGCCCTTTGCCTCTGACGCGCAAGTTGTCTGCGAATCCCTACAGTCTGGCACAATTCTTCAGCATGATTTCGTAGTTGCTCCTAGCTCTCTTCGTTTCTCATCTCTGTGAGACTGGACATCACCGCTTCAACCAAATCAACTGCTGAGGCAAGCTGGAGATCGGGGAACTGGAGTTGATCTGACAAGGTTTTCGTCAAATGCAGCAAACTCTCCATGAACACAAGATTCGTCACAAAATGGTGATCCAGGAGGGCAGTGAGTGACCTTGCTCCACTGGCCCTGTCCACATTTTCCCCTTCCATTAGATGTTTTAGGGTTGCAACGATGGCAGGCAAGGTCCTCTAAACAGCTTGGCAGGCTGAGTGTTGGCATGCCCATCTGGTGTCCGATAACCGGTTGAGTTCTATATGTGGTCTTTCTGGGTTCAGCACCTTTTGGAATTTTAGAAATTTCTGATGCACCAACGACGAGGAGAAAAAGTTGTACAGTGATTGGATTGTAACGAAAAACTCAGAGATTGACCTTATATTGTTTACACAGTCAACTAAAACGAGGTTTAGCCTATGAGCATAGCAGTGGATGTATACAGCCTGTGGAACATCTCTTCTGAATCTTTCTTGGACCCCATTGGTGCAACCCGAAATAACTGCCGCCCCATCATAGCACTGACCGACACAGATACTGTGGTCAATTTTACATTTGGCTAAAGTTTCTTTTATCTTCTGGAGTAACAATTCTACATCAAGGCCTTCAGCCGGTGTGAAATCCAAGAATTCTTCATGAAGCTCCTAATCATGGAGATACCTCACAACAATAGAGATCTGCTCCTTCTTCGCCATATCCTTCGTTTCGTCCGGAACGTTAACTTTTTTTGCAACTGTAAGATCATATTTGGCTAGCACATTAAGTAATTCCAAAAAGTTTCCTCGATTGTCGGATTCAACCCCTTCTCTGTTCCCTCTCTGGGCAACATTTTGACATGCTGTACAGAGAAGTACATCAATAACTGCTCTAATGTACCGCCGATTTTTCTCTACTGTCTTGGCATGCCCGGCATCAATGGCTTGATAGATTGTTGCCCCTGTAACTTTCTGCAATTTGAATTCTCCCCGAGCTTGCATCGCAAATCTATGGCAAGCTGAAGTATCATGAGCCTTCAGAGACATGGTTGCCTTCTTCCAATTCTTGAATCCGTTGTGGGTGAATGATTGCTCAGCTCGACCAAGATGGAAAGTTGTAAAATGACGACACGCAAAATAGTAAGCTGCACCTTGGACCACGGACTATTCAAGCCAAGAATATTGTTGGTGCCATCTTTTATTGAATGATCTTGTCTGGCCACCTTGCATGTGTGAAGGATATTTCTTCAAATCAGGACAGGTAGGCCCATTATCTGGCAGCAGGCTAATGTTGTTTGGCCCTGGAGGACGTCTTGTGTTTTTCTGGGTACTGTCATCATCCACATTCTCTTCCAACTCCGGATTTTCAGTAGAACTAGAAGCACATGGTTCTTGATCGTCGTCATTAACTCGTTGCCTCTTGTGGGGAATTAGGAAGCGATCCATGACCTCCTGGGCCTGGGGTGCATGAACTGCTTGGGCCTGGGCCTCCTGGGCCTGGACATCCTGGGCCTGGGCCTCCTGGGCCTCCTGGGCCTCCTTGGCCTGGGCCTCTTGGGCCTGGGCCTCTTGGGCCGCCTGGGCCGCCTGGTCCTAGGTTGCCTGGGCCGCCTGGTTCTGGGCGTCCTGGGCCTCCTCGGCCTCCTGGTCCTGGGCCGCCTGTGCCTCCTGGGCGGCACGGGCTGCCTGGGCCTGGGCGGCTTGGACTTGGGCCGATTGAGCCTGAGCACCCTGGGCCTGGGCCTCCTGGACCTGGGCTTGGGCCTTGGACTCCTGGGCCTGGGCCTGGGCCTTTAATGCTTGGGCCACCTGGGACTGGGCCTCCTGGGCCTGGGCATTCTTGGCCTGGGCCTTGGCCTCCTGGTCCTGGGCCTGGGCCTGGGCCTTTAATGCTTGGGCCACCTGGGCCTGGGCCTCCTGGGCCTGGGCATTCTAGGCCTGGGCCTTGGCCTCCTGGTCCTGGGCCTGGGCATAGGCCTCTTGGGCCTAGGCCTCCTTGGCCTGGGCCTCTTGGGCCTGGGCTTCCTGGACCTGGGCCTCCTGGGCCTCCTGGGCCTCCTTGGCCTGGGCCTCCTTGGCCTGGGCCTTCTTGGCCTGGGCCTTGGCCTCTTGGTCCTGGGTCTGGGCCTCTTGGGCCTAGGCCTCCTTGGCCTGGGCCTCTTGGGCCTTGGCTTCCTGGGCCTGGGCCTCCTGGGCCTCCTGGGCCTCCTGGGCCTGGGCCGTCTGGGCCGTCTTGGCTTTGGCCACGTGGTCCTTGTTGGCCGCCTGGGCCTGTGCCTCCTGGGCTTCCTGGGCCTGAGCCTCCTGGGCCTGGGCCTCCTTAACCTAGGCCTCCTGGGCCTGAGCCTCTTAGGTCTGGGCCTCTTGGGCCTGGGCATAGGCCGCCGGGGCCTGGGCCTCCTGGGCCTGGGCCTCCTGGGCCTGGGCCTCCTTGGCTTGGACCTAGGTCTCTTAGGCCTCCTGG